>NC_039245.1:28202105-28502105 GCF_003368295.1 Carassius auratus
TCGGGAACAGCCTCGGCCTCCGGAGCAGCAGCGGGCACCGCATCGGGAACGACCTCGGCCACCGCCCCGGCCTCCGGAACAGCAATGGGAACCGCATCGGGAACGGCTTCGGTCACCGCCTCGGCCTCCGGAACAGCAGCGGGCACCGCCTTGGCCTCCAGAACAGCAACGGGAACCGCATCGGGAACGGCCTCGGCCACCGCCTCGGCCTCCGGAACAGCAGCGGGTACCGCCTCGGCCTCCAGAACCGCAGCGGGCACCACATCGGGAATGGCCTCATGGACGGCAGCCGCCCGCTCGGGAACGTTCTCCGGGTCCTGAGGAACAGTAGCTGCCTGTCTCCTCCTCCGCCCTCTACGATGGAGAGTCGGTGGCGTTGAGTCGGCCATCTTGTGCTGTGGTGCTGGGCTGGCGGCCATCTTGAGCTGTGGCGCTAGGCTGGCGGCCATCTTGGGCTGTGGGGCTGGGCTGGTGGCCATCTTGGGTTGTGGGGCTGAGCTGGCAGCCTTGTCTGGAAACTCTGGTGTGGTAGTTGCATTCCACTGAGCACGATGGTGCAGGTAATTGGTAAACCCCCAAAAGTCCAGGATCTCTAACCCCTTCATCTCCCATTGAGGTAAAGGATCATCCAGGCAATTATTAAACCAATCCTTTAGTGCTGCATCATTGTAACCTAACCCGACTGCCAAAGTCCAAAACAATTGCGCCAGGCCACCCACCTCCCTTCCCTCTTGATGAAGGGTGGTTAAGTTCCGGAATCTCCCCCTCCGTTCCTCCATGGTGGCTGGGGAACCGATTCGAAATCTCACACCGCTGGATCTAGGCATGATGGAGTCCTTCTGTCACGGTTGGGTTTGGGAAAACACAAAGAGAGGGTAGATCCAAATGCAGGTAAGGGTTTTTATTTAAACAGAGGGGTAACTACAAAAATAAACAGTCATGAGAGACAAACGTAACCAAAAGAGGGAACCGGATGAAACGGGGAACTCGGAAGAATGAGAAGGTAGAGGAAGTCTCGGGGGAACGAGAGCATGAGACACATAGGGTAAGGACTCCATGATGACAACAGAGAAAGACAGCTCTATATAGGGAAACTAATGACAGAGTATTGTCAACACCTGTGCGATTCTAATTGGAGTGCAATTACTGTGAAGACACAACCAGACTAGCGGAATTAAAGTGCCTATGGTGAAGTGCCTAAGGGGAAGTGAGCTCACTAGGGAACACCCAGGAAAACAAAGACTGGCAGCGTGAAAATGTAGCGATAAACTATTAATGGAACCATCAAGTAATTGATCGTAGATTTACCACTCTCACATTTTACACATTAATGAGCTTTTCTTAAAGACTTCTAGAACAGCAGATCCAATCTTATACAGCAGGGGTAAGAAGATAAAAAACAAAACAAAAAAAAAACAACAACAACAAAAAAACTAATTAATAATGAGAATTGGTCCTTAAAATAAAGTGTTACATACATAATATATATATTTTGTGAATATTCTTGTCGTTCTGTAAAACTACATCATCACATTATTTGCATTTGCAGCTAAAAAAGTTAAGGTTAGGGTTAATCTTATGGGTAGGACACTAAATAAACAGAGTGTATAAACATCCTGGGTAAAGATTTATCAAGTAAGAAGAGTTACCATTCAGCCACCCACACAACATTGTTTCCATGTTTTCTGTGTCTCTATGTTACCATTATATTAATCTAATAAGAAATGATGCTATTTACATTTGGGTACAAATTAAGATGCACATTTTAAATATGTAAAATAATGTAATTACAGATGTAATTACATGTACTATTGGTTGTAATAACAATGTAATAACATTAAGCTACGTTTACAAAATGTAAACACACCTAATAATACTCTGTAAAACGAGTATTGTCTAGACATTGACCCAGTGATACATTATTATGAAAAGGGTTGAAATTTGTCCTTGTTGCTCTTTGAGAAATAGTAAAGATTCAGACACATCTAGAATAGTTATCGTGTGCTGCCCTCTATTGGAGATCTCAAATAAGTGCAAACCCAAACACTAGTGCACTTCAGACAGTCAACAGCGCAGTGAAACAAGAATCTCTCTGTGGTGGCAGACAAAAAGATGTGATCTATTTGTCATTTGCTCAGGATGCACATGAAGCATGCTCAGGGTCAGAGTGTGAGGAAATGATCTATCTTCTATGATCAATAGAAGGACAAAGCAGATCACAAACAGCCAAAAGATCATCGCCTGTCCTTTAGCTTCTGTGTTCTGCCTATTTACTAACAACTGCAGTGCTTATGGCTTTACACCTGGAATAAACGTGTCAGTGTGGGAAGGGAGCCCATGAGTATTTGACAAATTTTGTAGATTTAACTACTACTTGATAGGTTTTATTATGTGTAATGTAATAGAAAATCATACACATTTTTCATTGGAATGTCATTTAATTTGCATTGCATAGGTTACATTATCACTTAAAAATCATCTATTGACAAAACAGATATTTTGCTGATCATTGCTATTCAAATTTTGAAATATAATATTGAAATATTGACAATAATGATTTTAAAAAAATCTTATTTCATGCTCAAATGGCACCTCTTTCACTGATCAGAGGCCAGATGTCAGTGCATGTTCATTTGAACAATAAACAAAGAAAGCAAGAAAGTGTGTGTGCATAGTGTAAGTGAAAGGGAATAGAAACCTGAAAGATTGCATCTTTGTTAGTAAATCTGATTTCTTTGTAGCAGCCTGAGCCACACAAGTAATCAGAGAGAGACTCTAGGATGAACAGATAGAGACAGACGAGAGGCGAGCAGGACAGAGAGAGCAGGCTACCTTCAGCAGGCGGATATTGAACTGACAGGCCTACAAGAGGGAAAAAACTGGGATGTTATTCTGCTATCTGCATACAGGGACACACAGGGACTGTTCTTTTCTCTTCAGATTTCTGCTGCTGTAGCAGAAAGGCAGGAAACAAACGTCACAGAACAAGGAGAGAGGATCAGTCAAACCAACACAGATCACTCACTGTCAGACAACTGACACTAGCATTAAGAAAACAGCAGAAGATGGAATACAGAAAGCTGCTTATTGTTGCTAGAGCAGTATTTGAAACAGAGGCAGTTTTCTATTGTTTTCTATTGCCATTTCTGATTGTCTTATAGTTTATAGTGCTTACCGGTGCAATACTTTTGTCAGAACAGATTCACAGTTTTGTTAAAAAAATATTTGTTTTCCTACAATGAATAAAGTAAAAAAAAGTATACTTGCTTGTCATCTCTTCCAAGGAAATGATAAGTAGGCTGGCCTCTATGATGAAAAGTGTTTCAGATCATGTTGAGAATCAGGGAATTATAATGGATTGGGTTAAACAGGTTACTGCATTTTATCAAAACAGATTTATTTCTAAGCTGAAATCAATTTTCTCGTTTAAGGACCTTGGAGACTGTTATTCAGGCTTTTCTGTCATCACACACTATTGTAATTCTTTATATATATATATAGGTAGCTCACAGGGTCAGTTATCTTGTCTTCAATTAGTGCAAAATGCTGCTGCTAGACTTTTGACTCGCACAAAGAAGAGCGAGAGAATTATCCCAGTTCTGTTTTTTTGACAATGGTTGCCTGTAAAATTTTGAGTTGAGTTTAAGGTTCTGTTGATGGTTTTTAAAGAGTTTTGGATGGTATTGCCCCAAAATACATAGTTGACCTTTTGATTCCTTATCAAAATACAAGAAATATGAGATTCTTGAGTCTTCATGTTCCTGAAACTAAATTAAAATCAAAGTGCCCTGTTTTAATGATCTAAACTCAAAGTGTAAAGCACACAGCACAGGTGCACTCAGGACGTGTCCAAATCCACTTTTGCTATTTTAACGATGGAAAAACGGTTTGCACGCCCTTGCATTTAATTAGACTACAAAAAAATCTTATGAATTGCAGTTTTAGTGCTAACAAAGAAAAAACTTTAGACCAGGTTTGAGTTGATCTATGGTGCAGACTATTTTCAGCTCCTTAAAATAGCAATGCACCTGAACACAACTCTTTTTTAGACCAGCACACCCATGGGCGCACAAATGGGCGCAAATGCATTTGCTTATTAAACGACGTGGCGCTGGACGGGAAAATGTAAACGGAGGAATTCAAATTCAATTCAGCCATGAAATATAAAGTGTAACTGTACTGTTTGCTGCAAATTTGTGACAAATAAAGCTTTTGCAAGGATAGTTCAATGTTTCTACTGCCTATTTCTTTTGCTCTATAAACTATAATTTAAATTCTCTTTAATATGCAATATATTACTTTATTCTCTGCTGCAGTGTACAGTAGTTTTCTTTTTGTAATTGAAAGTCTTAATCTTTATTTTTTCATGCAGTGGTCCAAAAGTATTTGGGCACTGGAGCCACATTTCTATGAATTGTGCTACATTAGATAACTAAATATATAAAGAAACATTTCTAGGGTTAATTTTTCTGGGATATATTGACTTTCCTCAAGTTCATGCAGAGTAACCACAGGTGAAGTTCATGATATTAACATGATCAGCATGATCCACTGACAAACACATTATGTCAAAATGAATGTCCACATTTGCATTGCGATTACATGTACAGTAGATTTTTTTTTCTGATGGACTGAAGTATCTGAATACTTTTCGGGGGTCAATGTATTTAAGAATCGTGATTTGTGATTACTATCAAAACCATGACGACTTTATAAGCCAGGCCTGGTTCCCTTGATATCCCACTGAGAAAGAGAGAGGTGAAAGCTCTGAAAAACTGTTTGAGGTGAAGAAACAAAAAGACACAAAAGCAAACAGTTACAGCAGTATAAAGTGATAAGCAAACACTTGACAAAGGGCTCCCAGCACCCGTCGTGTCCCCCGGCATCCTTCAGCATCCCACCAACACACCAGATCTCACCATGGAAACAGTTGCTATGGGGACCCTGACAGTGGCTTTTTGGTCTTTGAGAGTCACGATTTAGTCTAAAACGTATTCGTTCGTCCTGTGATTCCTGTTATCTGGCTTTAACGGCCACTCGTAGAACACTCACTACACATTAAAACAGGACTGAATCACTTGACTTGAGAATGAACAGCCATGCAGGACTCTTCATCACAGCTCTGGCATGAGTGAGTGTGTTTGAAGAGATGCGGAGATAAACACACACTCTCACCTCAAACTTATGCCGCAGCTCCAGGTTAATGTCATTCTCCTCTGGGATGGGCACGTTGTAGTACTCACCCTCCTCCTGGTTTAACATCTTATACCTGTCGAAGGAGAGATTATCAAACTAAAAACTTCAAATAGTATTACCATGGTCCAGTCTAAAAGGTATGGTACAGCAGTAGTAGCATAACATGGTATTACCATGGTATTACAGGCCTGCATGTACAGCATTGTTGTAAAAAACAGCTCTACAAGGCATACAATTATTAATCAAATTAATGAACGAGTAAAGGTTAAAAATAATAGTAATAATAATAGGGATTATAAAAATGGCACTGCAACGGAATAAGCTTTTTCACACAACAGACAATAACAAGATATAATAATAGCTGCATTTATAAATATGACCCTGTTCAAAAGTTTAAACACTGCACTTGATTCTTAATGCTCTCTTGTTTGTCCTCAAGCAGTTAAACTATACATTGTTTTAGTACTCCAGGTCCTTCACATTCTTTGGTTTTACAACTTCTGGATCGTTAGACCTTATTCAACAGTGACTGTATGAGAAAATAGCAAACATTAATTTGATGCTGAAGAAGGCAACATGCTGCATTAAGAGGAGTGTGTATTTTTGAGTATAATCTTATTTTATTTATTATTTTACATTTTGTTTAGTAACAATTTAGATTAGGGAACATATTTTTACTATTATCTATTACTAAGAGTTTTCCATCAACAAACTCCTAGTTACCGCTCATAGATAGTATATAAAATAATACATTTTCTTTAAAGGGGTCATCGAATGCCCATTTTCCCCAAGTTAATATGGGTTTTTATGACATTTTATTTTAACTTAGTTTGGTTTCCCCGGGCGCCGCAGCATAAATGGCTGCCCACTCCTCCGGGTGTGTGCTCACAGTGTGTGTGTGTGTGTGTGTTCACTGCTCTGTGTGTGTGCATTTCGGATGGGTTAAATGCAGAGCACAAATTCTGAGTATGGGTCACCATACTTGGCTGAATGTCACTTCACTTAAAAAATCACTTCACTTAAAATTTCTCAATGGGAGTGTAAAAAAACACATTTTATACCCTGTCAAAACGGCTCTTTTCAGAGCAAACCATTTTGTAGCATTTTCCTTTAAATGTTAATGAGCTCTGCTGATCCCTCCCCCCTCTTCAGAGCCGCTCTCTGAGGGACTGTTTACTTTAGCCGCATTCATCATGAAACTTGGAAATTAGCACATTTTTTAAAAAGGCGTTTAGCTGTATGCATACATTTTGTATAATATAGGCATTTCGTCCAGATGGATTGGGCGTTTTGGGAGAATGAAATTGATATACTTTTTTGAAAACGGGTCCTAGAGAGGATAAATCTTTAAACAACACTCTTGCATTTTCGTGTGGACAGCAAATCTGAAACGATTACGTCATTAGCCCACATCTCGCCCCTAGTAAGACACTGCTTCAGTACGTCACATAACAGCAACAACAATTGTCTTTTAATTAACGTACTCGGTTACGAACGTAACCTCGGTTCCCTGAGATACGGAACGAGTACTGCGTATGGGAAAAGCTCCTTTTTCCTCGATACTGAAGCCTTTTTTCAATAACGCAGTGCAACTGCACTGCCATTGGTTTAATCTGTAAATTTTTTTAAACCAATGACAGCGCTGCGTAGCTGCGCGAGCCTGTGGCGATGCAGCGCGCCAAAGCCCGCCAAAATGGACGGGGCGAATGGCTATATAAGCAGGCAATCGCCAGAGGAAATCAGGTCATACGACTGAAGCGACGACACTGAACCCGCAGCCTCGTGGCATGGCATATAACGCAGTACTCGTTCCGTATCTCAGGGAACCGAGGTTACGTTCGTAACCGAGTACGTTCCCTTTCGATACTTCACTCATACTGCATATGGGGAACGAATTCAACCGCGCCGTGCCACGGTAGGGAACGACAACACTTAACTTGAACACCCTGGGGTCCAGAGGATAAGTGAGAGGGCCGGAGCCATCGAGCCCTTGACGCTACACTGATAAGAGGGAGCTAGCTCCCTGGAGGTGGTATGATGACAGAGTCTGCTAGAGGCCGTCGTATCAAACCGAAAGAACCCGAGCATGCAAGGTCGGGATATCCAAGTTATAAAACCTGACAAAAGTGGACGGCCTGGGTTTTAAAATGACCTTAGAGTCATTGGGCCCAAACTCAAGGCATGCAGGGCTCACCGAGAGGGCCTGCAAATCGCCAACACGCTTGACCGATGCTAGAGCAAGTAGCAGAGCGGTTTTGAGCATTAGGGGCCGAAGGTCAGCTGACTGCAGCGGTTCAAAGGGAGGTCCTTTGAGTGCTCCAAGGACCGTGTGAAGGTCCCAAGTGGGAACAGTGAGAGGACGTGGGGGCTTCAACCGCCTAGCACCTCTCAGGAAACGCACAATGAGGCTGTTTCGACCCACTGATTGGCCAGCAATAGGAGCATGAAATGCTGCAATGGCTGCTACGTAAACCTTGAGTGTGGAAGGGGTGAGACCCTTTTCTAGACGCTCCTGGAGAAATGACAGTATCGGAGATACATCACACTCAACAGGGTCTTTGTTTTGTGCTAAGCACCAGTCAACAAAGACTGACCATTTTTGGGCATAGAGGTGTCTTGTAGACGGGGCTCTTGCCTGGGCAATGGTGTGTAGCACGTACCCGGGGAGGCTCAGAGGCTCCCATCGAGGGACCATACATGCAGAGCCCAGAGTTCTGGCTGTGGATGCCAGATTGTCCTGTTCGCCTGAGAGAGGAGGTCCCGCCTGAAAAGCTCCGAGGACCAAACTTGGGTCCTCCAGAGTGGGGCCACTAGGAGGACTCTGTGTCTGTCTTCCCTGACTCGTCTGATGACCTGAGGGATCAGAGCGATCGGGGGAAAAGCATAAAGAAGGAGGCTGGGCCAGTTGTGGGCCAGCGCATCTGTTTTTTTTGAAAAATAAGTTGGGCAATGAGAATTGCTTTCTGAGGCGAAGAGGTCGACCTCTGCCTTCCCGAAAATCTCCCAGATTTTGAGAACCGTCTGGGGATGGAGCATCCACTCTTCCGAGGGGACATTGCTCCGTGAAAGCATGTCTGCTCCCAGATTCGTCTTGCCAGGTATGTGTGTCGCCTTGAGCGATCGCAACCTGGGTAATGCCCATTCCAAGAGGCGCTTTGCCAGTGCGCAGAGGCGGCTGGACGAAAGGCCGCCTTGGTGATTTATGTAGGACACCACTGTCATGCTGTCCGACTGGACTAGGATGTGGCGCCCTTCCAGGATTGCCTGAAAGGATTGAAGGGCTCGTTCTACTGCCAGCATCTCGAGGCAGTTGATATGGAGATGGCTTTCTTCGTGTGACCACGAGCCGAAGGCTGGTCTGCCCTCGCACAGAGCACCCCAACCCAGGTTGGACACATCTGTTGAGAGCACCGTCCTTCTGGAAACTGCCTGTAGGGGTACTCCACGACTGAACCAAACAGGGTTCATCCAAGGCTCCAGGGCTGCTAGACAGGCCTGGTTGACCCTGATGCGAAAGCGGCCGTGCCGCCAAGCATGAGGTGGGACCCGGAGTTTCAGCCAGTACTGCAAGGGCCGCATTCGTAGGAGGCCGAGCTGTAAAACTGGGGAGGCGGAAGCCATCAGCCCTAGCATCCTCTGAAAGAATTTCAGAGGGAAACAGGCTTTGTTCTTGACAGAGGCCGCGAGCTGCTGAAGTACCAGAGCGCGCTCTGGTGATATGACCGCCCTCATATTGACTGAGTCGAAAACTGCTCCCAGGAATGTAATACGTTGGCTGGGGAGCAGTGAGCTCTTGGCGAAATTGACCCTGAGTCCTAGGCACTGTAAGTGGCTCAGGAGCACAGATCTGTTGTGGTCTAGCTCGGTTCGTGACTGGGCTAGAATGAGCCAGTCGTCGAGATAGTTCAGAATGTGGATTCCCATCTGTCTCAGAGGGGAAAGCGCCTCGTTCATGCACTTCAACAACGGCGCTTTGCGTGGACACAACAACGGTGGGCCCAGGTCGCACAGCAGACAGGCGAGAGAGCTTCTGGGGTGGTCCGGCCGCGGCGGGACTTTGCCCCTTCCTCTTTCTTCCCCAACGATCAGGAGGATTTAGAGGGCGTCAGGTCCAGCGTAATCCTTTGCCGGGGGCCCTGACGTCTAGGCGGTTTAGCGCGCCTAGTGGGGCGAGCTGGGTGCTGCTCCTTAGGGGGCACCGCCTGGGGGGTAGAAGGGGCAGGTTTGAGTCGGCGCAGTCCTGGGGCGACTCGGGGCAGAGGTGGAGCGCTTGGGCAGGAAGTGTCGCATGGCTTGGGACGACTTCTGTGCTGCAGTGAAGCGTTCTGTGAATCCCTCTACAGCTGGTCCAAAGAGGCCGCATGGAGAGACTGGGGCATCAAGAAAAGCCACTTTGTTGCTCTCCTTGATCTCTGTTAGGTTGAGCCAGAGGTGGCGCTCCAGCACAACCAGGTTGGCCATGGATCGTCCGATGGCCTGGGCCGTGGCTTTCGTGGTGCGCAGGGCCAAATCAGTGGCGCTGCGGATGTCGCGAAAAGCAGGTTCACTAGAGCTAGACTCATCCAGGGAACGGAGAAGCTTAGCCTGGAACACCTGCAATATGGCCATGGTGTGCAGAGATGAAGCGGCTTGGCCCGCAGAAGTGTAGGCCCTGCCAGCCATGGCAGAGGTCGTCCTGCAGGGCTTGGAAGGAAGGGCTCTCTTATTTTTCCACCCCACAGCCACGGGGGGACAGAGGTGAGCAGCCACGGCCTCGTCCAGGGGCGGCAAATGCTTATAGCCCTTCTCCTGAGAGCCGTCTACTGAGCTGAGAGCTGCAGAGGAAGTGCGTAGGCGGGCCGAGTAGGGGGCGCACCACGACTTTGTCAGCTCATCATGAACCTCAGGGAAGAACGGGGCAGATCACTGGCAGGGGGCCTGGCGGCGTCCTGGCAGGTACCACTCGTCCAGCCTGCTGCGTGTTGGCTCTTCAGGGGGGGCCCACTCCAGATGGAGTTCCTCAACGGCCTTGGAGAGGATGCGGAGAAGCTCGGCATCCATCCCAGCTCTGGCGTCGATGGGCTCCAGCGACGGCTAGTGGGCGGGGTCAGAATCACCGGCCCAGTCCTCCGTTTCAGAAGCCGCGAGTGACATGGAGTCGTCAAGCGGCTCGTCCTCCGATCCGCCGAAAGAGACAAGGTCGCTCGCTTCAGCCGAGGGACGCTGCTCTGGGCGTGAGAAGAGGACAGGGGACGGCTCTCTCATTGGAGAGGGTGAGGCACGCGGGTGCTGAGCCGGCGTGAGCTCACCCAAATCCGGGCGCTGAGCCCCTCTTCCCCGCTGTCTTTTCCTGGCCGGCTCGCGGGAGGAAAAAGACGGCAGGGCGCGAGGGGCGGGATTGCTTTCATTAAAGAAAGCAATCCGCGAGCGCAGAGAGGCGAGACTCATGCTTTCACAAAAGCAGCATGAAGTCTCATTGAGTGCAGCCTCAGCATGGGGTTTACCCAGGCAGAAAACACACTCACCATGGCCGTCGTCATCATGCAGAGGGGCTCTGCATGTGCCACAGCTGTGGCGCGGCATGGCCGCCACCGTTAAAACGGCGTTAGAAACGCTCTTTTAGAGCGGTGAAAACCTCTGGAAAAAGCTCTTTTACGGTCGCCGGATGGCGGCAGGAGATCGCTGAGAAGCGGCCGGAAGCGGGAAGTGGGCGGCCCGAGATCGGCGCTGAGAGCGGCTGTCTGCGAGAACGCCGGCGCTGCAGGCGGTCGGCGGTCTCAGCTGGTCCGCTGCGGTGCCTCTTCGACGGCGAGAGCTCGTTCCAGGCGAAGGCATTCAGCAAAGATCCAGCGAAGTGAAGTCGTCGCTGAAGGAGTAAGATCTGATTTCCTCTGGCGATTGCCTGCTTATATAGCCATTCGCCCCGCCCATTTTGGCGGGCTTTGGCGCGCTGCATCGCCACGGGCTCGCGCAGCTACGCAGCGCTGTCATTGGTTTAAAAAAGTTTACAGATTAAACCAATGGCAGTGCAGTTGCACTGCGTTATTGAAAAAAGGCTTCAGTATCGAGGAAAAAGGAGCTTTTCCCATACGCAGTATGAGTGAAGTATCGAAAGGGAACTAACATTAACACAGATTCATAAATGTATTGCTCCATTTTCGTTTGTACACCACGCACAAGGTTTATAAGCATGGTTTAAGTCTGCTCCAGTTTAAGTTTATGGTGGTCTGGCATGTATACTACATGGATAGGGGAAGCTCTGGCTTCATGTGGATGTAGCCGTAGGCATATCGGGATTGCGCATTCTCTTCAAAAACAAATGCAATGTGTCTTCAGCGGCTCAGATGTCAGGAGTAAATGATGACTGCTATGTTCATTTTTACACCAAACAACAGAACACCTTGATCGCTTAGGAGACATATTTGTCTACATCTGCTGCGGCAGAGAAACAATGGCGGACTGATGACTGGATCTAAGGTAAGACACGAGTCCAGTCTGTGTTGAAACGCCGCTGTCAATCAAACTATCAAGGGAGGGGCCTGTCTGTGTGACATCACATGGACAGGAATCTGAGATCGGGGAAATGATTTAACAAGATTTTTAAAAAATCATTATAGGGTGGTTTGTGTAAAGAATAAGAATACCATTAAAGTACCGGACCGTTAAGCAGTATCTGTAAGAGTAGTAATAGCATTAAAACCTTAACGATACCCATCCCTAGTAACTACTCATGTAACTGTCTTTAAATAGGGAAAACATGGACCTTTTTGGTAACTTCTAAATTCATCCCTGTTTGGATCCTAAGGAATAAATGGTGCTAAGCTAAACGCTATCATTGTGGTGCCACGTGCTACGGCGACTGAGTGCACGCACTGAGATAGGAGAGGTACATACAGTATCAACTCATCTAAGTTGAGGGAAGAACATAATTGAAAATGGAAAAACGGTGGCATTTTCCTTCAACATTATGCAAATTCTGCAAGGTGAATGTAAACTTACGACCACACCTGTATATAAGAATTATGATTATGAACTATTTATTGAACATAACTGTATTTTACCATATTAAAATGACTGTAAAGCACGCCCTCTTAGGGTTTATTGCTTGAATAGGAGCTATAGTGTGGAGCTGCCAATATAACTCAAAACACAGAAATAGCATGATAGATCTATACTGTAATATCAGCCACTGTTTTACAGCCACAACATTTATTATACAACATTTTATTACAGTGTCAAATATGTAAGAAAAACAGTAGCTTGTTGTGTTTGTGCTCTCAGTGTATTTGACTCACCAGCCACATACAGGAGCTTTGATCAGCTCAGACACACCAAAGGACATGGAGCCCATGAAGTCATTACGGGTGGTTCTGTCCCAATCCCACACCTCCACAGACAGACGTCGTTCCTTATCCGAAGGCTTTAACTTACTGCACACAGACACATATGAGAAAACACATCTACAATTCCATGAGAGTGTGTGTTTAATGCTGACAGACTCACAAGATGAAGGACTCGTTCCAGGTGGGGTTGAGTGAGGAGCGGATGGTCCGGGTCTTCTGCTTGGTCTCATTCTTGGGGTCTGGGATGAGTTTGAGCTTCACATATGGGTCTGACAGCCCATTGGGGTCCATGGGAATCAGATTTCTGGCCTCACCCACTGATTAATAAGAAATAAATCAAAACATTAACTAAAACACACGAACAGGAAGTGCCACCATCTATATTCCTCATATTTTAAG
This sequence comes from Carassius auratus, assembly GCF_003368295.1. Taxonomy (NCBI): domain Eukaryota; kingdom Metazoa; phylum Chordata; class Actinopteri; order Cypriniformes; family Cyprinidae; genus Carassius; species Carassius auratus. The sequence continues at coordinate 28,215,023 of NC_039245.1, forward strand.
TAAGTTGTCATAAGTACATTAGGATGTTTACTGCTAAATAATTATCTGACAGCAACAAAGAAGTTAAAGTGGCATTTGACCGTCAAATAACAAAACAGATTACAAGCCTCTTGAAAAAAACAGGCAGACTGCATTTCTATTATTGACCAAAAGGGGGAGAAGTGTCTCTTTCAGTCTTTCACACAGAAACATTAAGACGCAACTTAAACCGAGCTCTCTTTTCTCAAATCTGAATGTGTGGAAAACATTGCTCAAATCTTTTAAGAGGCTTGAATGTGCAGAAAACTCATTCAGAAGGTCTGACAGTGTTTTAGTGATAGTGGCCATTAATTTGACTTTCCACATCGCCTACACTTAGTAGCTGACAGGGAGACATCAACAAGAATCAAGGCTTTTTCCGCGGCTGTTGCTTAGATACAACTTCTACGAGGAGTCCCGCGCTCAACCGTTTCTTCCTCGTGCTCTTCTGATGGAATAAGATCCATCACTGTTAATCTCCTTTCATGTGTCTTTGAACATAATCTTCTGGAAATCATATATTTTTTTAAAGTTAAAAGTTATCCAGAAAAAGAACATTTTGTACATGTAACGACAGTCTAATTATAAAAACATCAAAATTGATGAATAATTCAGAACAAATGCATTTGATTAATTAAAGTGTTCCATTAGTTGATCAACTGTGTAGTTAAGAGTTAAAGATGTTAACAAAACCCTAAGTATTAAACTTTAGTGTGAAGTCTAACAATGTTTGTCATGAATGATTCTTGAGTTCATGTGGCTTGTTGAAAAGGTGTGTTGTTACTTTATTAAGCAGACAATCTTACAATTTTCATCTGGCCATGCCATAGCAACAAACCAAATCACCCAGATACTTTAGCAACATGCTAAAAACACTTTAGCCACCATTACTGACAGATTTCATGAACTGATTCAATATCCATTTGTGTGTAATTATATCAGGTACAGTACAGCCCAAATTTTTCTCAACTACATAACCTTTTGACTAACATTATAATACTGTACACACAGAGAACCCTGCAGGTGCATTAATATTTTATTATATTGGTAACCATTTACTTTAAGTCGCTTATTAGCATATATTGCATATATTTCTAGCATATTGTCTTTTTATTAGTACTCTGTTCAATATTTGTTTAAACCACATATTAATGCCTTGTTCTGAATGACCTAAAGTCAATGGCTATTAGTTTTTATATATAATAATCAACAATCAAATAATACATGTTTGCAAGCTGTTTTATTGACATCTTGAAACACTGGTTGAGTGATCATGAGACATGATACATTTCAGTAAGTTTTGCTGCTTTCAACACTATCTAGTGATCATTTGTGTTTATTTTGTGCTATAACTAGCAGAGGAAGTGTTGATCTGTTTATCATCACTTAACAGCAATTACGTTACATGAAGACATTTATTATTTGAATTTCAGATATACTGATAGAATTTGAAAGCTCAGACTTTGTTTCATATGAAAAGTATTATTAAAGCGTATTGCTATTATTGGATGGCAGGTGCACTGCAAAAAAATGTTTACTAAAAGACAGAATCAATGACTGTTTATAAATGATTAATCGATCAACCCAGCCCTAGCAACCATATACATGTATCAACAACTTGGAAACCACTTTCAACATACACCAACATACACATGACAAAACAAAACATTATCGCCAATCTGTATCAAAACAATGTGAATTTGTGGTTAACATTCAACCTGTTCTTTTTCTTCAGTAGCCTATTTGTGATTTGAATTTTGTGAATTGGAGATCTTCTTTTGCTATCTTATAAGCAGGGCTTCGGATGCTTATTCGAGATCTTGTTGTCACATTTTACAAGAAAAGGTAATTGCCTGATATACTGTAAATCTATATATATTTCACTTTTTAAGAATTAAAAGACGGATTATTTGTCATTCTTAATTAAAAATGACAAGCAATAAAACTGTAAGATATAAAATGACAAACTATGGGCCCTATCATAGACCCTGTGTTTGCTAGTTTCAGTCCGGCGCCAAATAATAATATACAAAATAATGTTCTTTTTAGCAACATCATATAACCCCTTTAACAAAAACGAATACGATGAGGCATGGCATACACTACATCCTGTACTATATACAGACTTATAAAATACAGAACGTTTAGCAAACACAGGAATCAAATAAAAAATACAAATAAAAAGAGAGCTTTCATAGCATAACATGAGGTAAACAGCACAGATAACAAGCTTTTCAAAATGAAAACAAAAAGAAAACCAAAACTGCTGTCCGTGACAGTGCTTGCATGTTTTTCCCTCAAAAAAATACACAAAGATGTTCACCTTTTATGGTTTAAGAATTGGTCTTTAGCTTGAAAACCATCCATCGTTTCTTCAATATTTGCATAATTTTTGTTTTGAACTCATGCTGATGCAGTGAATATAAACCAGGCTGTACTCTCTAAGCGCTGAGCAACTCAAACGATTAGCACAATTTCGTTATGCTTTTAGTTTAGTTTGTCGTTTGATGTTTATCATGTTCAACAGAGATAAACAGAGCAGACGGATTGTTTGAATGCATTCACTTACTGGATCATTGGACGGAAAACTTGCAGAGTTTAGTGGCTTCAAATGATCCGCTTGTAAGCAGAGAAACAACGGTAATTTTGCGTAAACTGGGTTCAATTATTTTAACACAATAAGGATTGTAAAATGAATTGCATGTGTTAACGTGTTAATGTTGACAGCCCTAATATATACAGTATACACTGTAGCTTCATGACTCTTTCCTCTTATAGCTAATCTAATTAAGAATGTTTAGATGAAAAATGCATTTAAATATATGGTTGATAAATCGTTAAATTCAATAATCATAAAGTTTCCTCATTATATTGTTACTAAAGCAATGTTTTTTTTTTTTTTTTAAGTTGCCCATATGATGTCACCCTAAACTTAGTAAATCATATCTTACTGATCTTGATGGATGGCAGCATGAAGTCCTAAAACATTATCTTCAAAGGCTATTTTTACATCTGGTTTTCCATGGAACTTTCAAATTGCACAAATAGCCTGAGAAATTCAAATGTGTTGTTACATAACCACCAAATGTCCAGTCCACTGCAGGCTGGGTAATCTGATAATGCAATCAGATGAGTGCGGTTTCTTCCCATTGTTTATCCACAAAACAGGAAGGGTCAGCCAAGATTCCTCTGTCTGACTTCAGCCCAGAATAAACATAGTCACATACAATAACAGCAATAAATCTCAATCAAAACACTCAGTTGTATTTATCTGCTCTGTGCATTTGCACACAGAAACTGTTCCCAGAATAATGAAATGAAACAATGCATGGCATTTAATGCACTTTTCATGCCCACATAACCAATAATACTATGCATTATTCATCCTCTCTTTAACTGTTATAGCGTTTCCAGAATCCAGAGAGACAGAGGTTGATTAGACTGAGCCACACCTCAGGCGGGACCCACAGTAAGACTTACAACAACATTTGAGCCCTCAATTACAAATTGGATCCATGAGGGAAGTGCTGATAGGGACCACCAACGTGTTTAGCTGAAGCCAAAGCTTGGGGTAAGGGGGAGGTTATGTAATAAAACCCTCAAAGAAAACAAACAGACTCCAGAAGTTCAGGTCTACAGAGAGTGTTCAGAACCAATGTGAGGTCTCATGCAAACTCTTAACTTTGAAACCTTGTTTGTTTTTGTTTTTTATCCAGTGAATATCCATGACTTTACCAAGATCTTTCCAGCCATTTGTGATTATTAACTAAATATGTAAAACTGCAATTTTCCAGTGTATCTAGATTACGACCTATGCTCTCAATGTCAAATGCAGAAACATTAATTCATGTGTTCATGACCTCAAGGTTAGATGTTTCGCATATGATCACCATGTCAGAGTTTTTTGTACATTAGGTACATTATCCCTTACTAAATAAAGTCTATTATCATAACCAAATCTGCATTCATTTGATTTATCAATCAAAAATACAGGAAAAGCTATTTAAAATGTTTCCTATTTTAATAAATAAAAAAATATATATATTCCTTTATCCCATTACTCCAGTATTACAGTGTCAGTTTATTTATTTACATTGTTTTTTGTACTTAAAGAATTTGCCAGTGATGATTCAAACACAAGTAATTTGTTAACATTAATGTATTAACTAACATGAATAAACAATGAACAATACAATTATTAAAAAAATTGTTAATCTTTACTAATGTTAATACAAATAGAGTCGTTCATTGTTCATGTAAGTTCACAGTGTATTGCTTACAAACAAACATTGTGAAGTAAATGCTGAAATTAACATGAACTAAGATTAATAAATGCTGTAACCTGGAAAGTTATATTTTAGCTGGTTTCAATGATCTAATGCTGCATTTGGTCAGACTCAGCCCATTTCGTTACTTAAGTATATTATATGTTCCTTTTACAGCTACAGACTGAGGAAGATCCTGAAACACACCAGCAAACCCTAAAATACACAACAGTTTACAGATGTTTTTCAGTGGCAGCAGACTATGACTAAACTTTTGAGTGAAACTTGTCTACTTTTTTCATACCTTTAGTACATAAATAATGGCATTGGTTTTGTACATTTTTGTTTAACGTTATTAATAAAATAATGTTGTTAAATTAGCATGTTATTATGTTTTGTTTGGTAGAGCAAAGATCATTTACACTGACATTCTAGTTCGAGCACTCTCAAAAACTCCCATTAAAATCACTGAAGCTGTTAACACTATGAAATTAACATCCTACAGATTCGTACACAAATTTGCACTTTGTTGTTTCTGATTAGAGAATTGGCCAGAAAAGGGTAACCTTTTCAGTCAGCGAGCAAATCAATTTTAATTGTGATTTTAATATCCATGTTGATAATGAAAAAGATGCATTGGGATGAGCATTTATAGACATTTTGAACTCTATTGGGGTTAGACAACACGTTTCAGGACCTACTCATTGTCGAAATCATACTCTAGATTTAATACTGTCACATGGAATTGATGTTGATAGTGTTGAAATTATGCAGCCAAATGATGATATCTCAGATCATTATTTAGTTTTATAGCCAAAATTGTAAATTCTACTTCTTGTTACAAATATGGACGAACCATCACTTCTACCACAAAAGACTGCTTTTTAAGTTATCTTCCTGATGTATCCGAATTCCTTAGCATATTCTAAACCTCAGAACAACTTGATGATGTAACAGAAACTATGGACTCTTTCTTTTCTAGCATTTTAAATACAGTTGCTCCTTTATGCTTAAGGAAGGTTAAGGAAACCAGTTTGACACCATGGTATAATGAGCATACTCGCACCCTAAAGAGAGCAGCCCGAAAAATGGAGCGCAGCTGGAGGAAAACAAAACTAGAGGTATTTCGTATTGCTTGGTGGGAAAGTAACCTATCCTACAGAAAAGCATTAAAAACTGTTAGATCCGATTACTTTTCTTCTCTTTTAGAAGAAAACAAACATAACCCCAGGTATTTATTCAATTTATTCAGTGGCTAAATTATCGAAAAATAAAGCCTTAACAAGTGTTGACATTTCCCAACATCACAGCAGTAATGATTTTTTTAATTACTTTACTTCTAAAATCGATACTATTGGAGATAAAATTGTAACCATTCAGCCGTCAGCTACTGTATCACATCAGACAGTGCACTATAGACCCCCTGAGGAACAGTTCCACTCATTCTCTACTATAGGAGAGGAAGCATTGTATAAACTTGTTAAATCATCTAAACCAACAACATGTATGTTAGACCCTATACCATCTAAGCTCCTAAAAGAGGTGCTTCCAGAAGTCATAGATCATCTTCTGACCATTATTAATTCCTCATTGTCATTAGGATATGTCCCCAAAACATACAAACTGGCCGTTATTAAAGCTTTCATCAAAAAATCACAACTTGACCCCAAAGAACTAGTTAATTATAGACCAATCTCGAATCTCTGTTTTCTGTCCAAGATACTAGAAAAGGTATTATCCTCACAATTATATTCCTTCTTAGAGAAAAATGGTATATGTGAGGATTTCCAGACAGGATTTAGACCGTATCATAGTACTGAGACCGCTCTCCTCACAGTTACAAATGACCTGCTCTTATCATCTGATATTGGTTATATCTCTCTATTCGTTTTATTGGATCTTAGTGCTGCGTTTGACACAATTGACCACAACATTCTTTTGCATAGACTTGAACACTTTTTTGGCATTAACCGTGCATTAGCATGGTTTAAATTGTACTTATATGACCGCCATCAGTTCGTAGCAGTGAATGAAGATGTATCATATCGATCACAAGTGCAGTATGGAGTACCTCAAGGCTCAGTAATAGGGCCGCTACTCTTCACGCTTTATATGTTACCCTTGGGAGATATCATCAGGAAACATGGTCTTAGCTTTCACTGTTATGCTGATGATACTCAGCTCTATATTTCTTCGCGGCCCGGTGAAACACACCAATTTGAAAAACTAATGGAATGCATAGTCGATATAAAAAAACTGGATGACGTAATTTCTTACTGCTAAATAAAAAAAATAAATAAAAAAAAACAGAGGTGTTAATTATAGGACCTAAAAATCTGCATGTGATAACCTAGAACACTGTCTAAGACTCGATGGCTGCTCTATCAATTCTTCGTCATCAGTTAGGAACCTAGGTGTGCTATTTGATCGCAATCTTTCCTTAGTAAGCCACGTTTTTAGCATTTGTAAAACTGCATTTTTTCATCTCAAAAATATATCTAAATTACGGCCTATGCTCTCAATGTCAAATGTAGGAATGTTAATCCATGCATTTGTGACCTCAAGGTTAGATTACTGTAATGCTTTATTGGGTGGTTGTTCTGCACGCTTAGTAAACAAACAACAGCTAGTCCAAAATGCAGCAGCAAGAGTTCTTACTAGAACCAGGAAGTATGACCATATTAGCCCGGTCCTGTCAACGCTGCACTGGCTCCCAATCAAACATCATATTAGATTTTAAAATATTGCTTATTACTTATAAAGCCCTGAATGGTTTAGCACCTCAGTATTTGAATGAGCTCCTTTTACACTATAATCCTCTATGTCCGCCACGTTCTCAAACTCAATTTGATAATTGTCACATCCACACAAGGAGAGGAGAAGACGGGTAAGTACTTTCGTGAAGCTTTATTAACATGGGATTTCAACAGAGCTGGTAAGTGTGGTCACAGACGGTGAATCTTCAAGCACTGATCAATAGGTGAGTTCAAGTACAAAGCTAGGCCTGACAACAAAGAGTCACTTCCCTTAATCGCTGTATCTGAATCTCCACAGAGTCACAATACGGTCCACAAGAAGCAGGCAGAAGATCCACAAAGAGCGTCCATGTAATCTTGATTCCAGCCGGTGAGTGAATGAGTGAGGTGAGTATTTAAAGGTGTGGTGATTGCTGGTGCAGGTGCAGGTAATCAGTATTCAGGTGACGGTTCACGTGAGCGGTGCATGGGAGATTGAGTGGATGGTGACTGGCAATGGTGACTGGGGCTAAGGGAACGAGCTGAGGGTGTGACACTACCCCCCGCCCCACGGGTGACTCCAGGCATCCTAGAGCGGCGACGGGGACGACCACGACCTCTGGGAGCCGGGCGGTCCGGGTGTTGTCGGTGGAAATCTTCGAGGAGAGCCGGATCCAGGATGTCATTGCGTGGTATCCACGACCTCTCCTCGGGACCGAACCCCTCCCAATCTATGAGGTATTCCAGGTGGCCGTTCCGCCGCCGGGAGTCGAGGATCTCTTGGACCTGGTAGATGTTGTCTCCGAGGATTTCGGGTTGGTCTGGAGGGGGAGGCGGTTCTGGTTCTGTGGAGGAAGGAGAAACTGGATCAGTGTGACGTTTTAGCAGTGAGACGTGAAACGTGGGTGAGATCCGGTAGTGTGGTGGTAGGTCCAGGCGGTAGGTGACGGGATTTATCTGAGAATGGATGGTGAACGGCCCTATGTAGCGGGGACTCAGCTTTCTGCAGGGCAGTCGGAGGCGGATATCCCGAGTGGAGAGCCAAACCTTGTCTCCAGGTAGATAGACGGGATTAGGCGATCTGCGTCGGTTAGCGGTCTCTGTATGCCTCCGAACTGCCCGCTGGAGATGGACGTGAGCTGAGTCCCACACCCTCTCGCTCTCCTGGAACCAGTGATCTACCGCGGGCACTTCAGAGACTTCTCCTGACCAGGGAAACAGCGGTGGTTGATAGCCTAAAACACATTGAAAAGGGGTTAAGCCTGTAGTGGTTTGGCGAAGGGAGTTTTGGGCATACTCAGCCCACGGCAGATACTGGCTCCAGGTATCCTGGTGTTGGGAGCAGTAAGTACGGAGGTACTGTGAGATCTCTTGAATCTTCCGCTCGGTCTGGCCGTTGGTCTGAGGGTGATATCCAGAAGATAAACTGACGGATGTTCCGAGGAGTTGGAAGAACGCTCGCCAGACCCTGGAGATAAACTGAGGTCCTCTGTCCGAGACAATGTCCTCTGGAGTGCCATAATTCCGGAACACGTTGGTGAAGAGGGCTTCGGCGGTCTCGAACGCTGTGGGAAGACCCTTTAATGGGATTAGTTTGCAGAATTTAGAAAAACGATCAACAACAACTAGAATGGTAGTGTACCCCCTTGAGGGGGGAAGGTCAGTGGCGAAATCCACCCCTAGATGGGTCCAGGGTCGGCGAGGAATGGGTAGTGGTTGTAATTTACCCACGGGAAGTTGACGAGGTGTGGTGGTAACGGCGCAGACCGAGCATCCGAGGATGTACCGGGTAACGTCACGAACCATGTTAGGCCACCAGTACTTCTGCTGGATGAGCGAGAGGGTTCGCCTGCTGCCAGGGTGTCCTGAGCCAGGTGACGTGTGCGTACTTTCCAGTAGGGGGAGTCGCTGGTTGGTGGGCACGTACATTAGACCCGTGGGTACCTCCGGAGGTGCAGGCTCCTCGAGGGTGGCGGCTCGAATTTCCTCGTCGATCTGCCAGAGGATAGGCGCGAGGAAAACGGAGGGTGGTAGAATTGAATCAGGCTTGTTGGTGTCTGGATCTGGTGAGTACATACGGGACAGAGCATCTGCTTTAGTGTTCTTGTGACCGGGTTGATACGTGATCTGGAAATTAAAGCGAGCAAAGAAGAGTGACCACCGAGCCTGACGAGCATTGAGTCTTTTGGCATTCTGCAGATATTGGAGATTTTTGTGGTCGGTGACAACAGTGAATGGGAACTGAGCTCCCTCTAGCCAGTGCCGCCACTCCTCAAGGGCAAGTTTAATGGCCAACAACTCACGGTCTCCGATTCCATAATTGCATTCGGCAGGAGAGAGTTTTTTAGAGAAGTACGCACACGGATGGAGTGAGCAAGGTTCACCAGACCTTTGAGACAACACGGCTCCAATGCCGTGATTGGCCGCATCAACCTCTACGATGAACGGCTTGGACGGGTCAGGATGTCGAAGAATGGGTGCCGAGGTGAAGAGGTGTTTAAGATGGCTGAAGGCCTCTCGAGCTTGGGGTGTCCAGCGCAGCCGGCGTTGACCTCCTTTTAGAAGGGATGTTAGAGGGGCCGAGTGCAGGCTGTAGTTCTTGATAAAGCGCCGATAGAAATTGGCAAAGCCAAGGAAACGCTGGAGTTCTTTCACCGTTGTGGGCTCCGCCCAGTTGGCCACAGCATCTACCTTGGCTGACTCCATCTGAACTCCCTCCGCAGAGATCACGTATCCGAGGAAGGAGACGGTAGTGCAGTGGAACTCACACTTCTCAGCTTTTAGGTAGAGGTGGTGGTCTCGGAGTCGTTGTAAGACGTGGTGGACATGAGTTTGGTGTTCTTCTATGTTCCGGGAGTAGATCAGGATATCGTCTATGTAGACAATGACGAATTGGTGGAGATAATCACGGAATATTTCGTTCATGAAACTCTGGAAGATGGATGGACTGTTAGCAAGCCCATAGGGCATGACCTGATATTCGTAGTGCCCGGCAGGGGTGATGAAAGCAGTCTTCCACTCGTCTCCCTCTCGGATACGGATCAGATTGTAGGCACTGCGGAGGTCGAGTTTGGTGAACACCTTGGCTTCACGCAGTTCCTCCAGAGCCGCCGGAACGAGTGGTAATGGGTAGGCGAACTTGACGGTGGCGTCATTTAGCACTCGATAGTCGATGCATGGTCGAAGTCCGCCATCTTTTTTGGGGACGAAGAAGAAACTGGACGCAGCTGGAGATGTGGACGGTCTGATGAACCCCTGATCGAGAGCCTCCTGGATGTATTCCTCCATCGCCACCTGCTCAGGACGGGAGAGTGGATATATTTTCCCATGTGGTAGCTTGGCACCTGGCAGCAGGTCGATACAACAGTCCCAGGGCCGATGTGGTGGTAAGCGGGTGGCTTGTTCCTTGCTGAACACATCGGAGTAGGAGGAGTAAAGGGCAGGTCTTCCTATGGAGGTGGAGTGCAATTGAAGGTGCGGTGGCTCGGACTGTGAACTCTGGATAGGTGAACGGTGAATGTGACTCTGGCATCTCGGATCCCATGCCTGGATCTCCCCTGTGCTCCAGTTGATTTGTGGGTTATGTTGGGCCAGCCACGGCCTACCCAGGACGACGTCAACGGTAGCGCGAGGAAGTACGAGGAGGGCCAGTTGTTCCCGGTGTCCGTGGGGCAGAACGAGTTCCAGCTCGTGTGTCCTTCTAGTTATTTTGCCTCCCCCTAACGGTGATCCTTGGATGGTAGTGATACGGTAGGTGGTCTCATTCTGGGTGATGGGTATACGGTGCTTGGTTACGAAGTGAGATGAGATGAAGTTGCTTGCGGCTCCGGAATCCACCAGGACATGGATGGAAAGATTACGTGAGTTAATTGTTATCTGGGCTTTGATATGAGGTATGTGAGATACAGATGGGGTAATGGAAACTGTACTCACCATTGGGCGAGGCGGACGGACTGGGCAGGCGTGGATCAGGTGAGTGGCCTCGCCACAGTATAAACACAGCCGCAACTGGATGCGGCGTCTCCGTTCAGAGGCATCTAGGCGGTAGGAGTCGGTGATCATGGGCTCCTCCTGGTTTCGTTGAGGCGAGGGCGTTCTGGCTGATGGAGAGATGGTATATGAAGCCGGGGAGGCACAAGCCGAGAGGTGCTGAGCAACATTTATAGTTTTTCTGATGAATGTCTCGAGATTGACATTATCGTCGTAAATGACCATTTGCTTTCTGATCTGGGGCTTTAAACCTTTACGGTATGCAGCTAGCAGGGCAGTTTGGTTCCAACCACTGGTGGCGGCTAATGTCCGGAAACGGAGAGTGTAGTCGTGAACTTCCGTGGCTCCCTGGCGGAGATTTAAGAGTTCATCATGGGTTGAAAGAGGAGTTAGAGCCATCCCGAACACTTCCTGGAGGTGGGTGGTGAAGGCATCGAATGAGGATAGAACCGGACTCTGGGAGTTCCAAAGAGCCTCCGCCCATTGTAGCGCTCGTCCGGTGAGGAGAGAGATCACAAAGGCGACTTTGGTGGCCTCATTGGGGAATTTACTGGTATTCGCGTTGACGAACAGTGAGCACTGCAGTATAAACCCACTGCAGCCACTCGGTTCACCCGCATAGCACGCGGGACGTGCAAGGGGCGTGCTGTTGGTGGTGGTAGCACTAGTTTCGGTGGGTGGTGAAACTGACTGTAATACTTGGCGGAGAGCAGTCACCATTTCGGTGAACGGGTCCGAAGCCGCTCCCTGAGCAGCAGCGTTAACATCCATGGGAGATATGAAGTTCTGTTTTCCGGGGCTGGAATCCTGTCACATCCACACAAGGAGAGGAGAAGACGGGTAAGTACTTTCGTGAAGCTTTATTAACATGGGATTTCAACAGAGCTGGTAAGTGTGGTCACAGACGGTGAATCTTCAAGCACTGATCAATAGGTGAGTTCAAGTACAAAGCTAGGCCTGACAACAAAGAGTCACTTCCCTTAATCGCTGTATCTGAATCTCCACAGAGTCACAATACGGTCCACAAGAAGCAGGCAGAAGATCCACAAAGAGCGTCCATGTAATCTTGATTCCAGCCGGTGAGTGAATGAGTGAGGTGAGTATTTAAAGGTGTGGTGATTGCTGGTGCAGGTGCAGGTAATCAGTATTCAGGTGACGGTTCACGTGAGCGGTGCATGGGAGATTGAGTGGATGGTGACTGGCAATGGTGACTGGGGCTAAGGGAACGAGCTGAGGGTGTGACAATAATACCTAGAATATCAAAATCAACTGCAGGTGGCAGATCATTTTCCTATTTGGCGCCTAAACTTTAGAATAACCTACCTAACATTGTTCGGGAGGCAGACACACTCTTGCAGTTTAAATCTCCATTAAAGACCCATCTCTTTAACCTGGCTTACACATAACATACTAATAAGCTTTTAATATCCAAATCTGTTAAAGGATTTTTAGGCTGCATTATTTAGGTAAACCGGAACCGGAAACACTTCCCAAATCACCCGATGTACATGCTACATTAATTGACACCATCTTGTCAATTGATTAATATGCGAGAGGGAGAGCATGCGCTCTCTCTCCCCCTCTCGCGCGCTCTCTCTCTCTCTCTCTCTCTCTCACGTTCTCTCTCTCTCTCTCTCTCGCGTTCTCTCTCTCTCTCTCGCGCACGCTCTCTCTCTCTCTCTCTCTCTCTCTCTCTCTCTCTCGCGTGCTCTCCACAAATCACATTCATCAAGGGCCGGGGAGTAGCTGGCCCGTACAGTTAATGAATAACGGATCAACTATGACATCCTGCGATGTGACTGGATTCGTACATCGCGATAACGATGCTTACACGACACATCGTGCAGCCCTATGCTACATCATTAGAAGAATGGCATCTAAGCTAATATTTGTCTGTTTCTCTATTTTTCCGAGGTCACCGTAGCCAGCAGACCCAGTCTGTATCCAGCAGAGGTGTGGACTCGAGTCGTGTGACTTGGACTCGAGTCAGACTCGAGTCATGAATTTGATGACTTCAGACTCGACTCGACAAAATGTACAAAGACTTGCAACTCAACTTGGACTTTAACATCAATGACTCGTGACTTCACTTGGACTTGCGCCTTTTGACTCGAGAAGTAGTAGTAGTAGTAGTAGTAGCAATTTGTTATGCAGTACAGACATATTGACACATAATCCACAACACAAACATTATCCACACGCACAATATCATAAATAAAAAATACAAATAAAAACTACTTCACATATGTTCTCCAGTCATACCCCTCCCCATACCTTATTTGATTGGGTTATTGCCATTGGAATGAATGAGTTTTTTGCTCGGTTGGTTCTAACCTTAGGGTATCTATATCTGCGACCAGAAGGGAGAGGCTTGAACTCCACTGAAAGTGTATGGGTTGTATCCATGCAAACCTTGTCTGCCTTCTGTGCCAATCTCATCAGATATAGTTGGAACAAGTCTACCTGTTGTTTACCAATGATTCTTTAAGGTTTTAAGAAGACTTGCTACTTGCCATGAAAACCTGGGGGGAAAAAAAGTTCACACGGCCACGCCGCTCTCCGTATTACAGAGTCACGTCACCTTTAGGAGAAAAAAAATCCATCCGTGGCTACGATTTTGCAATCTGTCCCCTCAGTTTATAAGCCGTTCTCACGAATTCATTAACCGTTCCCTCGGTTTAACAAATCGTACCCAAGGATTAACAAACCTTGCCCACGAATTCCCAATCTGTGCGCTTAGATTTTGTAAACCGTACCCTCGGTTTTTGAATCCGTACCCACGAATGCATATTCCGTGCGCACGCTTTCGCAATCTGTAAACTGACACGCATTTGTAGCTCCGCCCCCACCGGCAGATTCAATTCTGTTTATTAAACAATATTTTTCATAGTATCCAATGAGTCCACGATCAGCATTCACAAAATAGTCTTCTTTTTAGCGTTTATTTTACATTAATCACCAATATGATAAGACACAGCCGTCTGTGTTTTATGGCCAAAAAAAAAAAATGCTAAAAAGAAGAAGAAAATAAGAGTAAAAAGCAATACAAAACAAATAATATGCCGGTTACGTTTTCATTCCTTTTCTCTCTAACTGAATGCAATGTTATTTTTGGCCTCATTATTTAATAATAACATTAACAGTGAAACATGCATCTAACTCCGGCATGTAGGGTGGGGCGGGTGGAGCTTAGTATAATAAAATCACAAAAATAAGTCTTCATGCATGTTAAGAAAGAATTGTACACAAGCATTTCCAAAACTGTCAAAGGTTATTTAAAAATAAAGCAATTCATGAATTATTTTCTTGTACTCATTTATTTAGCCTACAAATTAAAATTATAAAAATAAAATATATATTATTATACAGGTTATGCATAAGAATCTTTTATCCAAAACAATTTACAACAGAGGAAAAATTACTCCAGAGTTAGTCACAATGCCAGGTTTATTGTAGCTACAATAATAATCAAGATTATTCCTTTATTATTATTAAACCTATTCCACATAATAATATTCAGTGAAACTGTATGTTAACACGTAGCTTGCTGCATGAATCTGTGAGTACGATTCACAGATCCGTGGGAACGGATTGCGAAAGCGTGCGCACAGATTATGAATTTGTGGGTCCGGATTCAAAAACCGAGCGTATGGTTTACAAAATCTGAGCACACGGATTGGAAATTCGTGGGCACGATTTGTTAAACCAAGGGAACAGTTTATGAATTCGTGAGTACAGTTTATAAACTGAGGGGACGGATTGCAAAACTGTCGCCACGGATTTATTTTTTTTCTCCTACAGGTGACCTACAACACCTGAAGTTGCACAAAGAAAGGTAAGTTTTGAAAGAATGCTAAGCACCTTATCGGATGTACCATACTGTATCAATGAGACAGTAAACGCACATCTCCCTTGTTGGTTCATGCTAACAAAATAGGGATTTTTGAACCCGGATTATATGAGGTACATGAGTGTAGCACACTCAGATGGAAAACCTCGCCGACATCATGTCAACGTCCATTTTATTTCTGTGGTAAGAGGACTTGAAATGACTCAAAACTAAAATGGTAGGACTTTGGACTTGACTTGAGACTTGTTGGCTTTGACTTTTGACTCGACTCGGGACTTGCCTCATCTTTGACTCGACTTGACTCGGGACTCGAGGGCAAAGACTTGAGACTTACTTGTGACTTGCATAACAATGACTTTGTCCCACCTCTGGTATCCAGATCAGAGGGTCACTGCAGTCACCCGGATCCAGTACGTATCCAGACCAGATGGTGGATCAGCACCTAGAAAGGACCTCTACTGCCCTGAATGTTTTCAGTCTAAAACAAAAGTTTTAACGGTTTGAAACAAGAGGAAGTTGAGTAAAATAAATATCCTTTGAAGGGCAAGAGAAGATGGAAAACACAGTAAAATAATAAATAAATCAAAACTATATTTTTTGTGGGTGTTTGGTAAAAGAACCCACAACTGACATCATTAACTGCAGTTCAGAGGGAAATAAATTGCAATAGTGTAGAATATGGCTCCTTCTACACTATAATAACTGTTTATGACTTTTAATAACTGTAGAACTTCCTGAATGGGACACATGGTGAATTCTCCAGATAATCATCAGTGGATCAGTGTGCAGCCCCTGCCTGACTTCAGCATGTCTGTGTGTGTAAGGTCAGCGATAAGCAGAGATGATATTCTCACAGCAGGGAAGAGGTGCCAGCTCACCGGAATGTGTTCACTGGAACAGAAATCTCCGAGTGGCCCCAGGCTGGCATACATGCCTCCTCTTCCACATGAACCCCCACCATCACACCAGCCGGGCATCGGGCCAGACATCTGGCACTTAAGCCCCCTCATACCTGCTGCCTGCCTTAGTCCTGCTGTGACCCAGGGCCATCCACACGCACAAACATGCTCAGTCTCTAAACCCACCTAACCCTCAACACATGACCAACCATGACAGTTTAATACTAACTAGCAGTTTGTGGAAAAGCCTCAAAGTATTATAAAATCAGAGTAATAAGGGTGACAGAAAGAGATCAACATAGTAACATGTTAAGTGAATAATACAAATAATGTAGAAGCATTAAAATGACAAGAACTATTTGGATAAAAATAATTTTGTTAGGACCACTATCGTGAAAATGATTGACACTTTGCATACAGTTTTGATTGGCGGCATGGTTCTAAGGTAAATTAGAAGAGCAGCATGCCCCTTTAATGCAGTACCTGAAAAGATTAAGCAACAAGCATATCATCAATACCTGAAGTTTAAGCAACAAGCATGTTGCAGTTATCCAGATGACGTTGTAAGCATTTGAATAACAACCTTTAGTAGCAAAATGTACATACTGTGTGTTAAGTAACACGTATGTTACTGATACACTAGATAGCTTTAAGCAACAAGCATGTTACTGTCTGAAATGCAGCATGTTGGAAATAATAGTCAGATAAGCTTAAAGAAATGGCATTTCCAATACCAGATGAGCCTTAAGCAGCAAGCATGTTTCATAAATCAGATATCCTTTAACAACAGCTTTAAAAACAAACCTCTGCTGTGTTAAGTTTAACTGGGTACCAGAGTGTTAAAATACTACCAATCAGCCTATAGCAACAAGCATGTTACTGAACAACTAGCCTTAAACAATGAGCAATATTTGACAATTCCCTGATAGCTTTAAGCAATGATAATAAAAGAAGAAAATTATCTTAGCTTTGTCAAGACATTCTTATATGAATAAAAGGTGAGATATAGCAAGCTGTGATGTGGATACTTGATCCCTTTCTTTATATCTTACTCCTTGCACCAGGGAAGACCGATCTTGTGGGGGAAGTCCTAATCCTAAGGTTGTGGCTTCGAGTCTCGGGCCGACAATACCATGACTGAGGTGCCCTTGAGAAAGGCACCAAACCCCCAACTGCTCCCTGGGCACCGCAGCACACATGGCTGCCCAGTGCTCCAGGTGTGTGTTCACGGTGTATATGTGTGTTCACTGCTGTGTGTGTGTGTGTGTGTGTGTGTGCACTTTGGATGGGTTAAATGCAGAGCACGAATTCCGAGTATGGTCACCATACTTGGCTGTGTGTCACGCCACTTTCACTTTTATTCATTTTTGTATAAACTGTTGTTGATTCGATCACATTAGCACAACTTCAGCAATGATTTGCAGGCAAAGAGTCCATGTCAATGATAGGGCTGCAAGAAGCAGTACCGGCTCAGGTCACTTCAAATCTTGCAGCTCATATCAATCAACATGGCAAGTTCATAGAGTACACAAAGTTGAATCTGGTGAGAGACCGTGAGGAGAACGAACCCCTCTGCATAGTTTTCACCGTATAAATTAAATAAGTGACTTTGCAACTACATGTCAACTTCCAGTAATTAGAACATTAGTAGAATGTCTGCTAACATTTATTGTAATGCTCATGTTTAACAATAAGGATGCAGACAGCAGCAAGCATATTAGGCTGCTGTCACTTTAAGACCTAATTCACATATGCAATATATTGACACGTATCTGTTTTTCTTAAGCTATAACAGACTGTGTGCCAAGACGGGGATTTTGACATATTTTGTGTATATTTATCTGATCAAGCGTGATAAGAAATAGCCTTTTTTGTGTGTTTTGGGTTTATGTAGCTAGTAAGCAGCCATGTTATATGGCAAAATAAAATCTTTCAGGATGATACAAAACCTGTTTCTGATTACTCAGTCAGGATTTTTTTGTCTACCATATTCTGGGATGTTCCCGATGCATGTGGGATGCTGACCTGTGACATGGAGTCTGTCTCCGCTGACCTCGATCTTGAGGAAGATTCTTCCTCTGCGTTCGGTGTGGTCGGTCCCGCACAGACTTGGCACGTTCATCACACACTGTTTATGAACGTTCATGTCACAGGCTGAGAACAAAAGAGAGAACCATCTATAAATGCTACAGGATTACACACAATAAAGTCAACATAAAATGACATTCACAACCCAGTTTATGGTGGCAATGGACACCCCTGACATCTTATAGGCCAGCCAATAATTACTATGCTACTATTTCACTCCACTTTCTGTGGAAATTACTTATAATTACTATGCTCCACAGAAAGTGGAGTGAAAAACATCGCAGAGCAGAGGACAAAGACAACAAGCTGATGGACACGACAGAGTAGGAAACAAAGTCTCAGCATTCAAATGAATCATTTAGATTTTATTATGAATTTCAAATGGTAAATACAGTCTTGGAGCTTTTTAGTAGCTTTTCCTTAAGTTCTAGCGAAGCAGGAGTGCATTCGTATTAGCATGAAATAAAGATTGAATGAACATACAATCCATGTTGAAAGATACACTACAACCTACTGAATGTATAGTGTTTCATGTAATCACTCAATGACTGTTTCAACTGTGCATTGCAGCAGCTAAAAATATTTAGAGTGGAAAATCCACTCAGTGTCCATAAATTAGTAGAAAAATTTACAGTAGAGAGAATTTTGCAAACATTACATTTATACATTTACTCATAATTGCTCTTTTTATTACAATTAATAAAAATGCATTTATTTGATCCACAAGACAGCAAAAGCAGGAATATTGTGAATTTTTTTTACTATTTTTAACTGATTTCTATTTGAATATGTTTTAAAATGTCATTTATTCCTGTGATTTCAAAGCTGAATTTTTTAAGCATCATTATTTCAGTCACAGATCCTCCAGAAATCATTATAATATTCTGAATTGCTGCTCAAAAAAACAGTTATTATTATTATTATTATTATTATTATTATTATGTTGAAAACAGCTAGAATTGTTTCAGGTTTCTTTGATGAATACTTCCTTGTTAAATAAAAGTATTCATTTATTTAATCCCCCCCCCCCCCCCCAAAAAAAAATACAAATTTAAATATTTTACATTTTAATACTTTACTTTTTTTTTCAGATAAATACTGATCTTTTGATCTTTCTATTCATTAATAGAATCCTGGAAAAAATGTACTCAACCATTTTAAATAATAATAATAATAATAATAATAAAATGTTTCTTGAAGATCGTGTAACTGGAGTAATGATTCAGCTTTTAAATAACAGGAAATAAAATCAGTGTAGAAGCACTCATGGTCGTAGAAAGTCAAAAAGAAATGAGCAGCACTCTCTTCCACCCTAAATACCCATGGCTGAAGTGCCCTTGAGCAAGGCCTTGATTCCCCAGTGACTCCTCGGGCGCTGGATATAGCTGTCCAATGCTACGGGGGTGTGTTCACTTCTCACTGCTTTGTGTGTGCACTTGGATGGGTTAAATGCAGAGCACCGATTTCGAGTATGGGTTACCATACTCAGCGAAAACGATGACTTTCATTTCATTTCATTGAAGGTTGCCTCTGTATAAATCGCTTTTGGGTAGAAATTGTCATCGGGAGATCCTGCATTCCACTATAATGGAGTGATAACTGACAATATTTACACTATATAAACTGCCTTATTCTGTGATAAGAAATGGGGGGGGGGGTGGTACTACATTTAACATTTCTGTCCCCCTCACTTCTGAAATGATGGCTATCGGCCACTGGAAGCCATACACAGACCGCAAACCAGGAAGGTTTAGAATGATTTTCTGAGGAAATATTTGTAAGAATGTGTACATATGTACATCAGTAGGTCTTATCCACATCCACTTTATGTTTGTAGGAACAAAGTGCTTTTGTTGCGTAAAGATATGTTCTGTTCATTTTTTTTTTCTTTTGAATGACATCCAATGATGAATTGTTCACATAAGACATTGAATTTGGATTTTACGGGTGAACATGATGAATTTCATGTAAACAGCAAGCATGTTTGTGCTTCAAACTTTGGTTGGAGTGTTTTTACAGAGGTGACAGCAGCACCAGGCCAATGGCAGAGAAAGTGTGTGTGTAACATGCTCAGGTTGAAGTTGATCTCTGTGGTGTGTCGTCTCAAAGAGATGTGGATGAGCAGATTGCAGGAATGTAATTACAAACATGCTGCTATTCCCACATAAATTACATCAATCTGTTCTCGTTAATATCTGTGATAACATTCCCATTAGAGCCAGAGCGCTCCAGAGAAACAGGAATGCTCTGGTTCAAATGAAGGAGGCATCTATGCAAAATATAACTCTAAGCACATTTGACTTCATTATGGATGAGAAAAGAAGAAACAGATGAATTTTGTAGAGCTGTGTCAGGTCTTTCACACTGACCTGAGGCCAGTTCTTTTTTAATTTTGTTTCAGGTTTCATGAAGATTTAGTTAAGAGAAGATGGTCGTGCATGAGTGCAAAAGGGCATGATGAGAGGTTCTCACTCACTGTCACATTTCATCCCCTGGTGGATGAGGCCGTACAGCAGTGATCCGCAGTGGTCACAGAAAGTGGGGCTGCCGTAGCTGTGGATCTTGAACTTGTGCTTGCTTCTGGGATCCTGCAAAAAGTGTAAAAGAGAGGAATTATTTGCAGTTAGACTAATGAAACAGTTCACGGAATCCCAGAATCGAGACAGCATGTTAGCACTTCCGATTCTATTGCACTGAAGTCAATAGTTTCTTTTGGGTTTTGCTTAAATGCCTGAAATAAGGTCTGTGGTGAACACAAACTTCAGCTATTCTCACATTTTGTTCTATGACATAAAGTATCAGTAATAGCCCACTCTTGATTTTTTAAAGCTTCTCTTGAAAGGGGACTTTTTCACTCTTACAAACCATCAACTAAAAAAACTAAAAAATGACTGGCATAATTTAAATAAAGTGCAAACTACCTTTAGGGAAATTGTAATGAAAGATTTTACAGAAAAAACACTATTTTTTTTACAGGCGTTTCCTGAATTATTCCGATTACACGCATTAACTGTAAAATAATTTTTTTTTTTAAAAAAGGAAACTGTAAAATTATAGTAAAACATCATAATTTAAATAAAGTGAAAATAAAAGTACATACAATGTAATTGTACATTTTACAGAAAAGAATGAAAAATTTTCCCAAATTATTTAATTGTAAAATGTATCAAATGCAGTGGTCTGCTAGCTCAAAGTTTGAGGGGAAAAAAGTACATATATTGTTGAAGGTTATCCTGTGTGTTATAACCTCTTCATCTTGTGGATTACCATTAAAAGAATATGTTTATATGATCTTCATTATCGTCTTCATAATCTGCCTAGCAGCAGCGTGACAAGTACTAATGATGCAAACAGCACTGATAATCAAAATCTTTCATATATGCCTCATTGAAATCAGGAGGAGAATTTCAAGGTGACCGTCAACTGTGAACCAAAAGGAGTTATATAACAGAGGCTGACCGCGACAACATGTCAAACGCTTTTCTGTGGTTTCTGTGCAGAAGCAGGAAGTTAATCATAAATCTGCAGGGTTATTTCACTGGGCCATGCAAATAAGACAACCAATTAATCTGTCCCCGAGTGGACTGAAAATAATGAGAATGTGAATGTAGTTGAGGGGTCTCAAGCTTTCCCAATACTGTACCATTAATCTGACGTTAATAAAGAGCTGTCAGACTCTGGTTTAACTGCACGTCAGAACTGCAAGGGGATGCTGAGTGAAGTCTGACTGTTAGGAAGAGGTTTTATTTCCAGAAATTACATCATGCCACAGCAGTGGAATCTTCCACATAAACATTTGCTGTAGTTGGACAACACAACATAAAATGCTATGGCTAATGGTTTCCCCTCCGGGAAATTTTTTTTTTATTGCCATTTCACTTGGTCACTTTCTGCTTCTTCTTCATCTGTGTTTTAATCTGGAGATTCTGTGCTCTTATAGAAGATGTATTTTGCTTGTGCACAAAAAAACTGAAAAGGTGAGACTGATGAGCTCTATTCTGATTGGCTGGCTTTGAGTCAGGCTGTATGGCTTTATCAGTCCACTGGGAAACAAAGCCATGTTTACAAGTTCCCAGGCTGCTACTAAGCATTTCTGACAAAGAACTACAACGTTCACAAGGTTTATGGCGTTGCATATTTGAAATATATTTCACAATTTTCTTTGAGGTATTAATTAGCCTTGGGATAAACTGGATATCCTTGAGTCCAACAGTTTTCGGCTTTGTTTTCAGAGTCTGTGACGGATATTTTTTTTTACCCATTACTATACAGAATGCTAAAATATTATTCAAATAGCTGCCATGCACTTTGCTGCACATCTATCATTTCTGGTATTTCTGACTTTATATAAGAACTATCTGTCCCTCAACATCAAATAAAAAAAAAAAAATATCACTGAATGTAAGATTAGACTGATCCTTGCTGATCTGGTTTGTGTCAGAAAGTTTGTTGGCTATATTATTTACTATGTGGTCATTTTACATGCATGCTGTTGCTATCTCAAAATCTGCCCACTTTACATACCACATACTGTATATTTACACTTTACAAAACATCCAACTCAAACCAAATGTAGTAGCCTTCCCACAATATATGATTTCAGACACAGCTAACTTCTTCCTGTCTAAATCCTGGCCAAGATGGCCTGCAAAGTGCAAAATAATTCAAGTCAACAGTCAAAATCCTAGCTATGCAACACTTTGGTAAATATGCATAACTGGAACTAAAGCAGAAATGCAGTGCAATAATTCTCAGTCCAGGCATTGCGGTTTGTGAAGAGCAGTAAATGAGTAGCTGTGTTCAGATTCACCTCGTGTAGTGTGCTATTTCCTCCAGACAGCTTTTTTCACCCTGTCTAAGTACTAATTGAAAAGGCCAGAGTGCAAGCAAAGCAAAACAGATGCAGTCTGTGTGCCGGCCTCCTGGCAAATGGAGGAGTGTGTGATGAAAACAAACAGAGGACAGACCCCAAGAACCCAGTGATTGGCACAGAATGAGTCACTGAAGCACTCTAATTAGTACCTTGGCATATTAAACAGCTTTTTTTCCTGTTGCTGGCTGGTCTCAAGCTGCTGCGACAGAATTTTGGCACATAATTAACTACCGATAGCTGCATCCCAGTTTCCATACTTCTACTATGCACTAAACATATTTATTTTGCTGGAGATGAGAGAGGACACAGTCCTGAGCAGATGGTGAGACAGTGGACCAGTATTGGGACAGACTATTATGATACCACCACACTGTTATGTACTGCTCCCTATTACTTTACCATTTTCAACATCAATGTCAAACAGTCAATGTAACAGCATTTGGAATGTCAGCTGAAAAGTTTTGGAGACAAACATTTTTTCCTTTTAGAATAAAGTGCATGAATCTGCTTCGGCCTCACATTCTTTACACTTTTGTGTAATTAAAAAAAGTAGAAAAAGTGCCAAGAAGTAGCTTTGCCCCTGAATTTTGTTAGTTCTAAATACTAACTTTGAGATCATTTATATGCTAGTTAATTATTTTATTTCAAATAATTTTAAATCTACAGTATCCTAGACACAAGAAAATCATGATGTCACATAAAGACAGTTTTCCAACCAATTTCTTTGGTTCTTTTAATTGTGATGATTAAAAGTGATGGGTTTTGTTCAATGTGAGCCAACATCATCACAATTAAAAGAACCAAAGGCTTAAACTACTTCAGTCTGTGTGCTGTGTGGGCTATTTATTATTATTTTTTCTTCCCTGAGAACAATATTGGACTTGATTTCAGCATTGGATTAGACTATTTTTGTTTGCTAATGTTACTGCTGCAATATCATGTGAGGGACCAACTCGATCTCACCTGATAACTATTTTATAGCCAATTTTTGTATATATAATTTCTGTTGTTGTGGGGACATTTCCACACACCTAAACATGACGCAGCAACAAAACGAAACAGGATTGGTAGCTTAAGCTCTTGGGTGGTCCTTGACCATTCAAACTGGCCAAGGTTCCCAGACCTACTGCCATCAGTCTGAAGGTCTGGCTATGCAAGACTACTGGGGCGTAAGCAGATCGTACAAAAAATGTATGAATGAGAGATATGAATATATCAAATTGGCATCAATTTGAAAAAATGTAAAAGTTAAAAATTACCAAATAATTATGTTGCAATAAGAGGTACAGTAGACGGAGAGGAGTATCCATATGTACAACTTTATGGGTCAATATGAAATACGTCAACACATCGTGGAAAACTTCGCTCCTCAACTTGCAAGTTCACAGGGACAGTGAAATAAGAAATTACTAAATCATTTTAAAAGAATCACTTTAAACTGCATTCAAAACAAAGCAATTGCCAGTTGTTGTTTTTAAAGCATCCACCCAGTCAAGTTAAAAATGGCATTGGAGAGTTCATCATGCGGGAGCAACGGTAAACTTTCGAACTCCATATCTTTGAGGTTATTAGAGGCTTGCACCGCTCTTTAATCTTGGCGGTCTGTTCCTCTCATGTTTATCCTCATTTATCCTGTGTGTTCCATCTCTGCTTATGCCATTTGTGATATAATCAGCTTTACAGCTGTCGAGTGAATCAGTCACGGATGAAAATAAAAGCTCATCTTCTGCTTCAGACTATTTTCTCCTGCGATGAACCGAGGATCGAAGGACAGGTCAGTCAATGTGTGTGTGTGCTTTCGCTGCAGGTGCCTGTGTGTGTGCACGTAGCCAACAGTGCATATGACCTTTTATTTGTGGGAAGCACAGCTCCACATTTCCACACTTGCCATTTTTTCCATGGCTAGTGTCCACAGCTCAGTGTGAAATCCAAAGATACCGAACAAGTAAAAAAGACCTCCATTATCAAACACCTCCGAAGCACCTCTGATGAGGAAAGTCAGAGCAGGTACTACAGCAGAAGGACATTTCAGAGAATATTCAAGACTGTTTCCTATTATTGTGTATTATTGTTATTGTGTATGTTACTTTCCGAATTTCACAGGAATCTGCAGAGATTTCTAGGAGTTTGTGAGCTCACTTTCTGTGTGGAACACTTTTAAGTAAACTGTGCCTTTTACACACAAAACCACCTCCCCAATCCACCAACTTTAGATCAATTTGGCTGCTATGAGGAGACACAGAGTAGAACATACGGTGTCATTCAATTTTTACTGAAGAAGCAGACTGTTGGCACTAGGCAGAAATGTTTTTAATAATGTTTGCGCTTCCATAAGGGGAAGATTTACTCTGAAGTGAAGGATTATTCTGTACAGATTGCCAACACTCTTTTACACTAAAGACAAAAAATTATTTGGATTAGACTGAAAACTTTTGATTTCAACTTTCAGAAAAGAACTAAAATAACAATCAATACAAAGCATTTGAACAGTCTATATACAGTCTATCCATGATGTGTGACCAGTCAAAACTAGCCTCATACTGGAAGCCAGCATTAGTTAGAACTGAATGTCATCGCAATTGCTTCAGCATCGCTGTCAAGACTACAGCCTGAATTTATTATTATTATTTTTTTTTTTTTTATTGATACTCTCTATATTATATAAATGGCTGAATGTGAGTATTCACGTTCACTTTGTCTTGACTTTGCTACAGGTTTATAGGTTTTGGTTGATTTAATTCTTGTTTTAAGCTTAAATTAGAATCAGAAAACATTTGCCAGTAGGCTAAGAAAAATACAGTAATTACTTCATATTTCATCTGAAAACAAGGTTTATTATTTTGCACTATGTTGCTTATGTGATGCTCGTGAATCGTAATTCATACCCAATTAAGAAATACAGTACATGCAGCTGTGCTATACTGTAAATACTCAAAAGGAGTGACATTATTCACAATACTGTACAAACTCCTGTCTCTTAAAACATGGCATGAAAAGCTGTTTTGACCAATAAGCATTCACAGCCGGAACATTTTTATGATTTGAAAAAATAAATCATAATTGGTCAGTAAAATTGAACTATTAAATCCAATAGCTTGTTGAAATTGTTTTTATGGAGCTGGTGTATATGAGCATTAATGT
Source organism: Carassius auratus (assembly GCF_003368295.1). Lineage (NCBI taxonomy): Eukaryota > Metazoa > Chordata > Actinopteri > Cypriniformes > Cyprinidae > Carassius > Carassius auratus. The sequence continues at coordinate 28,240,882 of NC_039245.1, forward strand.
GTTGTACCATAGAGAAACACACTTCTACTTTGATTACAGATGTGAAAACACATCCCTCACTCATGAATCAACATCATCTCTTAATTTCATTAATTAGCTGACTCATTAACTGCAAATGAGTGGAAGAGCCTGTTTTTCAGTCTGTATTACATGGTGTACATTTCAAGCACAGATTGATTCATTAATTACAGTTAATAGTAAGCAGCTACTGAATTATATCTTGTAATAATATCCTTAGCTGTTTTATTTGTCAGACAAATTGATCTATGAAACCTTTAGGAAACGTGGTTGCAAAAGTAATAATGTGTGTATATTAGACGCGTCTGTTTTATCTGGTTAAAGACGCATGGATTTAATGAGGCTGAAATGTGCTTCTCTAATGGTGAGTGATATTATTTGAGGATGTATTGCTGCCTGTGGCGTGAGGTGACTATGATATGGATTATTCCAGACTCGTGTTGTCTTTCTCTGTCTCTCTGAATTCACAGTCATTTCTAAAAATGCTGATTGTTTATCTCACAATGATTCTTATGTATACTTGTGAAATAAAAACAGCCATACACTTGTCCACTGTTATTATTATGAGAGTAGAGTTTGTTGCATAAATCACACAGACATGCACAACTTATGGTCATTACAAATTTAATGTGATTGCAGAGTTGCAAATGTACTTTTTATGTTTAAATGTACAGAACATGTGCATCACAAAGTTAAAAGTTGTGAATATTGGAGAATGTTTTACAAGAAATTGCTATTTCAGTCTTTCAGTAAGTATTTTCACAATGTAAGTGCATCAGGTAACACTGAATATAATAAAACATCTTGATATCAAACGTCTGCATGTGTAATACAGATACAAGTTTGTAAGACTTTACTGATGTGCATGTAATGGATATAAACACGATTGCTTAGACTGTCATTAAATCCAGATGTATGTGAGGACTGTATGTTTCCAGATAATGCACATCCAAAGATGACACTCTATCAAACATAGAGGCTAATCTACTGTAATGCAGAGAGCAGATGGGATGATAATGTGATGGCTGTTTCCTGTGTGAGATGAGCAAACGTGAAGCCTGGAGCTTCTGAAGATCACTGGTTGATGCTTATATCTCACAGACACAATCCTCTGAGCTGTTATCCCCATGCCACCCTGAGGTTAACATTCACATATCATTTTATTGCTAAACCAACAGACACGATATATCACGAGGAAGTGCATAGCACAAAAAGATGCCACACTACTGGGAAAAAAAGAGGTCTATGTACATCTAATGGACATATAATGGAAACATCATATGAGAGGATCAATGTAAATGCAGTGAATGGTGTGTAAGACATGATAACTGAATGTGCAAAACAAACATGGCATGGACAATGGACATGTTACTATGCTGTTGAGCTGAAGACAGCATCACTGCTGCTGTATCAAAACACACTGTGATATTCTCCAGTAATACTTCTGCTTATCATAGCTGTAACAGACACATATCTGTGGACTGAAACCAAGATCTCTCATGTGTGCCTTGAACAGGAAGAGGTTCCATGAAGATCTTCTCATGAAAAAAGACGTTTAGAAATGTTCCTAAGTGCTCAAATAATTTCTGAAGAACATCTTAAGAATACATACACAAGTGTAATACAACAATACTCAAATCTGAGAAATTGCATTTATTTTTACCATTATTATTGTCATATATTGACCTTTTTTACAGAGTAAAAGGTGCGCCATGTGATTTCTGATGCAAATTTTGTCTCAAAATATCTGTCGGATACATTGTTGAGTTTCCGAGGAATACATATGCATATTTCTGTAGCAGAACATGTTCAGATAGCTTGAGAGGATCTGACTGGTTTATTAAATATCTCTCCCTGCTGAAAACATATAACTTTTCCATCTCAAAAATGGATAAACCAAAAACCTGATGATTTGATTAGTTCTGAGACAAATGAAGCAACCCATACCAAACATACCAAATAAAGTAAAGTTCATTTGACCTAGACAGTCGACGGCTCAATAGCTCGATCTATAATCACACACTGAATGCACCACTGATTTCATTGACATGCATTATTATCTGAGGAATGGGTGGCAGTTGGGGTCTCTGGAGGTCTTTGTTGGTCTGTTCTGATTAAGCAGTTTGTGTAATTGTTAGGAAAGCTGGAAGGTAAAAGTCGAGTGATATTATCATGGTACTATAATATTACATGATTGTCAGTGTTGGGGAAAGTTATTTTTGAGAAAGACACTAAATGTGTTATGGAAAGTAATGCGTTAGGTTACATTTGCATTGTTTTTTGTCACCTGGGCTGGGTCATGTTTCTTATTTGTTTTTAAATAACAAAACACACAAAAGTTAGTCTTTGGAAACTGTAAAGGCCCTTTCACACCTCTTCAACTCGCTCCCAATTTCTCTCAACACAGGAACAGGAGTGGTGTCAGTGAATAAATGAAAAAAAATAAATAATTTGCATTAAAACTTATTTTTTCCGTCTTAAAGTAACTTACTTTAGAAAACTAATTTAGCATTTTTTTTTTTACTCGGATGATGAACACTGATGGTTAAACGATAACAATTAGCTGATAATGTCAAAGTAATGTCAAATATCTGTTTAAATTACATTAAATTAAATTAAATTAAATTTTCATGGTACATTTCCATAATTGCACCCCCCCCCCCAAAAAAAAAAGAAAACAGAAAAAACAGAAAAAAGTAACACTTCACAATAAGGTTCATTAGTTAACATTATTTAAATACTTTAGTTAAAATAACTGAGAATGGACCATACTACTACAGCACTTATTAATCTCGGTTAATGTTAATTTCAGCATTTACTAATACATTTTTCAAATCAAAAGTTGCTCTTGTTAACATGAGTTAATGCACTTGAATTATATGAACTAACAATGAATGACTGTATTTTCATTAACCAAAATAAATGTATTGTTCCTTGTTAGTTAATAAATTAACTAACATTAACAAATGGAACCTTATTGTAAAGTGTTAATCAACTTATTTCACGATCGTGCTTACAACATGTATAATTACCCATAATGCACCATTGTATCTGCCTGTTTGTTTTATGTTTTCAGTTTATTTTGTTCTGGCTCCAACAATAAATACATTCATGCAATCAGAAATCAAACAGCCTGCTGGGTAAATAATGCTAATGTTAATCTGCATGAGCCATGTCAGGAAGTGTCAATTAGTGGACAGCTGTACCTATAACTGATCAAGTGTTATTGACAAAAGACTCCCTTCACAACACATGCACTCTGCATTTGAATAAAACCAATCATGCTAAATTATTCCTGCTATGTCATTTTCATTAAAAAACAAAAACAAAAACAAAAACAAGCATATTTAAATGCGCAAATGACAAAAGAGGTGCATCTAATTACAATGCCCCCATCCCGGGATAAAAACACATTATCACGCATTCATTAAATGACTTATCAAATAGATAGATAGACTTATCAAACGCCATCAGGGGATGAATCCAGATGAGCATAATGTCCACTTTCAGGTGTACTTGAAACTGTAGTGCAAAAAAAATGTGCCTTTGCGGTTACCTCCCATTTTGTATGAGAGGTGTTTCGTTATAAGAGAAAACACTTCTTGACACATAGTATGGTAGTATGATTCCAAACAGAGCCAGAGCCAGACACATGCACACATCCACTCTGAGGACCCAGGTTAACAGTTCTGTGAAGAAACACACAGACGGTTGCTCTGTTCAAGTCTTCTGCTGCAGAGCCATATTCTGTTCTCTGTCTTGTTTTATTCATTTGTGAATCTGTTTGCATTGAATCAATCACCCTGTCCAGTCTGATGAGGACTATGACTCTGTGATACACATCCACAGCTAAAAGACCAGAGAAGAACTGCTCTTTAAAGCCCTACGAGTCACATCTTTACACTCTGAAGGATCCAGCACTCAGAAGCACATAATGACACACCAGCAGACAGTAATAATTAGGAAGTTACACTCGTACTTTCAAAAAACACATGCTGATGCTCTCTCAAAACACTCGCCGCCTCCAGGGAAATCTAATAATCCTACTGAAATCAATATGTAGCAGAAATAGGAACTACAGGAATGTGCAGGAATGCTGTAGACTCGTGGCAAGCCTACGATCTTCCATCTATTCCCCTTACGGCACACCTCTCGCCCTCAAACTCCCTCAAGCGTTTATTACCGGCCAACCTAAAACCGTCCAGCAATTAATAACCAAGACAAGCTCAAGAGAGCTTGAACTTCTTGTGTGTTCGTGCAAGAGGAAATTGATGGTGGCCAAGAGCTTAATTGGGCTGTGTTTTCAATCAACTGCCAGAGCTATTTATAAAGCTCAAGATACGCCCCTCTTGCTGTCTCTGGGAAGAGCTTCAGTGTCGTCTTGCTAGGTAGAGAGCACAGCATGCAGCATTTCAGGAAACACGGTGCTCACTACAGAGATGCCATTAAAAAGACAACACAGAACAGTACTTCTAGACACATCTGACAGTAGACGGGCTAATGTGAATATTTATAAGCTGCCACAGTTTTAATTAAAGTTAATCAGAGTTTTAAAGATTACAGAGAAAAAAAATGGTTTCCTTTGTGGAGATGAAAACACAGCTATTATTAGATGACTGTAGAGTAGCTGACTACATTCCAAGAACACTGTCCTGGAAAGTGGTCAATACACACACGCACACACACACACATATATATGTACAATTTGGATTTCATATTATCTTTTTTACAAACGCCACAGCCAATATAATGACTAATGCTCCACGTGCAGCACAGGTAGACTATACATGACAGCTTAATAACTGAGAGCAGAGAGACATCTCTATAACTCCTACTCCAGGCTGAATCACAGACTAAGGGAAACCTTTCAGGTCTCAGAGCTCCCAGCCGAACGACTTCACATTTGATGTGATTAACTTCACGTCTAGACTCCCACAAGCTCTCACAGCAGAGGGAAACTCATTGCAGTGTGTACATCGGGAGAGTGGGGCGTCCCTGAGCTACACATATCAATAACCCACCCGTGTCTCATTTCGAAAGAAAGAAAAGAAACCAGAATGTTCTCTCTCATTTCCTTTCACCGGGATGTGTGGTTACACAACATTGCTGTAGAGAGTCATTCTCTTGTGCATTTTTTTTCCGAACAACAATGCACTTCTAAGCATCTGCGGGTTGATTTCCATTAACAGTTTCACAAGGGGAGGAACAGAAACTGCAAAGATGCAAACAAAGACATAAAAACAGTGACAGCGGTTGCATACGATTCCGAGAAGAGTTTGTGTGCAGTTTGCATGGGCGATAAGCGTTCCATTGGTATTCATGAGCATTCATTGTGATCTGGGCATATGTGAGACTGATACCTTTTGGCTTTGTCTCAGTGCTTGCCATGTGTTCGAAGACTTCTGGACTCCTAATCAATCTAGCTGTCATCACCACACAATGAATCTCTGATTTACTGTGCACCATGCCAGGTGTCCTTGTTGATTAGAACGACACATTCTTGTTTTGTTGCATCACTTCCTTGCAGTGTTCTTTGGGCGTTACATCTCCTACATTGCATACAATGCAGTGGCATTTAGCAAACACAAAGGAAGATGTTTCCTCATCACTCTCGTGGATCAGCTTTAAAATCACTCATTATGGCTGGCTGTCATAACTAACAGACCTAAACACAAGATGTCCACATCCATGAGACATGTCTATGATTTGCTACATTGCTTAACAATATATAATTAAATAAACACTGTAAATATATACATTGTACACAACAGCTAAATGTAATGCCTAAATGGAAAACTGTAATCATAATCACAATTTCTTTTTGCTCCTTTGGCTATTTATGCATGCTCACTCTTCAGATCAGAACTCTTGATGATTTACTTTTTATTACAGCATTCATTTTCGCTCCAGCTGTGTTTTGATGGTCCTAAAGCTTTGAGGCCATCTCTGCTGTCTCTATGGCTGTCAGACGGGCCGATCAGTCCAGGTAAAGGTATCTGGGGCTGTTCTATTTTCGGCCGCAGGTAAAGAGAGTCGACAGACCCAGGAGGCCACAACAGGAAGAGCTCTTATGTATGGAGGAGACTATGAAAAACACTCATCTACTAGCTAAATAGAGCTGCAAGCCACTTCAGACTGCAAGACAATCTCTCTTTATTTTCTCTCTGTGTTTTTTTTTCCCCGGATGTTTTTAAAGTGATGGAAGAAAACAAGAGCCAAAATATCAATCAATCATTTTTTTATTTTTTTCACTGACAAAGATGAAAATGAAAATACAATCAATCAAAGCGGAGAGCTGGTTTTGTCAAATAATATACTGACAAACTAATATCCTGTTTGGACCTCTGTAATTTTAAAAACCTGGCTATGACCTTGCATTTAGTTTATAGAAATAATTAAAGATTTTACAGCACAAGATGCATATTTTTTTGCATAATATTAAAATATACCTGCTAAAAAGCATAACCATTCATCCTATCAATAATTTAGAGGTCTTAGACTTTTGTGTATCCTTAAACCCTGAAAGAAAGAGATATGGAAAACTTGTGACAGGCCTGAAACACACACACACACACACACACACACACACATCACTCTGTATGTGCTGTTATCCAGTGTGCATGTAGCTGAAAAGTCATTCAAATTATAAAGCCTCATTTCTTTGATGAATGCACCAGTGATCATCAGAAGAGCTGATTGGATTTCCACTAAATCAAGACTTCAGTTAGAAGATTCAACATTTCCTTAAATAATCAATGAAACAGCTGCTGTTTTTAGAGCAATCTCTCAAGCAGAGTGTTTTATATTTTATGCATCAAAACACCAAACCACAGACCTATGGTTTTCATGAGGGACTGAGAGAGTATTAGGAAAAAGCAGATGGAGCTGGGATCAGATCAAATTGATATGATAAACATGATATGCTGAGTAATTATTAAAATTATTCACAGTTAATCACATTTGCACATATCATATAATCACACATCAACTTAAATAAGATCATTAACTGTAGAATTTGCAAAAAATGCACTTTGTCTTGAGCTGTTACTTTAAAAATTATGCAAAAGGATGCGATTGCAATTTTCACTTATTAATCATCCCTAATGTCATTATTAAGTAGGCCCTGGGGGTGGGTGGGGCGGGGGCTGACTTAAGAGAACAGAAGGGAAAGGACTGATGATAGCTAACTACACAGCTGACTTTGTTTTAAAAGATCCTCAAAGTGATCAGAGGTCATTCATTTATTAAGATGCATGAAATTTGATGTTCATCTCTATGTCACACTTACTGTGAAGCTCTAAAATATGGCCTGATGGATCCATAACAACAACTGGACATTTGTAAGGAAGTGATTAAATTTCTTGTCAAAAGTGAAGTACTGAACATGAGATGAAATTCAGAGCCATATAACAATTGTGCCGGGCTTTTGAGTGTTAAAAAAAAATACTACTAGGTTGGACTATTGCAGTGCTCTTCTGGCTGGACTCCTGAGACATGTGCAATCAGACCTCTGCAAATTATTCAGAGTACTGCAGCAAGTCTTGTTTTCAATGAGCTCAAGAGAGCCCAACTGCTTCTCATCTCTCTGCACTGGCTTCAAGTTCAAGACATTGGTGCTTGCCTTCAGAACTGCCCTTCTAAATCCGCTCTCTTCTATACATCTACATCCCCTCCAGAAGCCTGCAGTCAATAATTGAGCGGCCACTCGTGGTCCCATTGCAGAGAGGCACTACATCACTCTCCAGGATATTTTCTTATACTGCACCCTGTTGGAGGAATGACCTATCAATCTCCATCCAAACAGCCAAATCCCTCACAATCTTCAAGAAACAACTGAAAACATATCTGTTCACCAATAATAACAACGATACTAAAAAAAAACAAAAAAAAAAACAGTTTCTCTGTTCTCTTATTATCATCCTGTCCTAGCTTTTTACTATTTTGAAAGATGACTGAAACATTGTATAATGGGCATGCAGTTGCTGCAGATTTGTCGGCTGCACATCTGTGATGCAAATCTCCCATTCCGCCACATCCCAAAGCTGCTCTATTGGATTGAGATCTGGTGACTGCGGAGGCCCTTTAAGTAAAGGCCAGGACACACCAAGCCAACTTTAGAGAACTAGTGGCGACAAAAGCCGACAACCATTCCACATTCAAAGAGGTGAATATATAGCCAAACTTTTAACTACTATGTACTTACATTTTAATTAATAATTTAGTAAAATGTACTTATTGTGTACATACATGTTTTTACATTGTACTTATATTTTTTAAAAAAAACTACATGCAATTACATCTGTATTTAATTTCTGTAACTACATTTATAATTACACTGTTGACCCATACTTTACACCTTAACCCACCCTTAAACTTATCCCATCTCAATAGCACTAAAAGTGTTTTACAATACAATATGAACACAATAAGTACATTGTACTTAGTTTTTGTGTAAGTACATAGTAGTTAAGGCCACCTAATATAAAGTGGGACCCACCTGCTTCTCGTTTTCTGTGTCTTTACACACCAGAATCGTGCCTGACGTAGTGCTGGCACGCTGCTGCTACTGTAGGTGACATAGAGGGAGAGCGCCGACAGACCAGGATCTTGTCTTCACAACAACAATGTATATACTTCATGTTGAGCATAAATATAAAGCCTACTGATAAAGGACACCGTCAACAGTATTGACGGCAAAATAGACTATGTTTGACAGGTGAAATATGCCAGTGTGTCACCGGCCTAATGTTTTCAAAAGGCATCACGTGAGTGTGAACATCACTACAGGAAAAAAAAAACGATTTAAACAGACCTTTGCTCTTAATTCCGATTGGTCCAACACAATAACGAAATCTGAGCAGATCTAAAAACTGAAACTGTTGATGCTGCATTTTACACTTTGGAAAAGTTATATATTTTTTTTAAATATGAGCAGGCCTACAAGCTGGGATTGGTAATGCTGCACTGTATTCATAGTTATTTATTTATATTTTTCATTATATTTTATTATATGATATTTGTTTGAGACTGAGAGTATTTTATTTAGTGGAGAACTTTGCAGCAGTATTTTATTTCTTAATCTTTTTTTTATTTTATATATATTTTATATTTTATATTTTATTAAAAAGTATTTTAAAAAAGTGTTTATAGTAATAAACAACCTGCAGTTTAATGTTTGCATTTCTTTCACTTACTGTACCGAAAATGAACCGAACCGTGACTTTAAAACCGAGGTACGTACCGAACCGTGTTTTTTGCATACCGTTACACCCCTAATATACATATATATAGTGGTGTGCCGTTATCGGCGTTAACGTGCTGCGTTAACGTGAGACTCTTATCGGGCGATAAAAAAAAATATTGCCGTTAATCTATTCTCAAAGTTGGATTGGGAGCTGGGTCTATATTACGCGGGCTATGATTTCTTTCACCTTGATATTTTAGCGCGGATGTATACCTAGCCGAATCTGTAGGGGGAGAGGACGCGTCTTTGAAGCTGTGTGACTGTGAAATTACCACATCAAACATGACGTGCTGACAGGGATGCAGCTGAAGCCGCCAGGTTGCTTCAGGGATTTTTTTTTTTTAAGAAGCTTCCCAATGGGAACCTCGACAAGACACACGCCTTTTTCTCACATAATGCGTCTGCAGTGCGTATGCAGTCCGTGTCCGTTAAGTATGTGGTGCTGAAGCAGCACGGACTCATACTCATTGTGCTTTCACACAGCACGTGTTTCCTGGAACGCACTGACGGACAGCAACCGCGTGAACGCTGGAATCAGTTAACATGGGTGCGTAAAAAAAATACAAAACGCATACGCACTGCAAACGGATTATGTGTGAAACAGACATAAGGTTGTTTGCATGTTGTGCAATGTGGAATTAGTTTACAGCTTTCTCAAGCAGTTTGTGATGCATTTTGGAAACAGGAGATGAGCCCCTAGATTAATCTAGATTAATTCCAAGATTACAGTGAGATTAATCTAGATTAAAAAAATCAATCTATGCCCACCACTGGCCACTTTATTAATTACACCTGTTCAATTGCTTGGTAACACAAATTGTTAATCAGCCAATCACATGGCAGCAACTCAATGCATTTAGTCATCTAGATGTGGTGAAGATGACTTGCTGAAGTTCAAAGCAAGCATCAGAATGGGGAAGAAAGGGGAATAAAGGGACTTTGAACATGGAGTGGTTGTTGGTGCCAGACAGGCTGGTCTGAGTATTTCAAAAACTGCTGATCTACTCGGATTTTCACACAAACCATCTCTAGGATTTACAGAGAGTATTCCAAAAAGAGAAAATATCCAGTGAGCGGTAGCTGTGTGGACAAAAAAGCCTTGAAAATGGGCAGACTGGTTAGAGATGATAGAAAGGCAACAGTAACTCAAATAACCACTCTTTACAACCAAGGTATGCATAATACCATCTCTGAACGCACACGTCGAACCCTGAAACAAATTGGCTACAGCAACAAAAGACAACATTTGGGTACCACTCCTGTCAGCTAAGAACAGGAAATGGAGGCTACAATTCACACAGAAGATTGGAAAAACGTCGCCTGGTCTAAAGAGTCTCGATTTCTGCTTCAACATTCAGATAATAGGGTCAGAATTTGTTATAAAGATCCATTCTGGGTGACATCTTGGGAAGCCCGTGGTTGGGCGTTGGCTGAAGACGTGGAGTTGTGTGGACTGGTTAAAGTTGAACGGGCACTTGAGATCAGACTCGGAGACACGGCATTACAAAACTTAACTCAGAACACGAAACTCTCAAACGGAAAATAAAATAAACTAAAGTAAAGGGAGAGAAGTACAGTTTGACGGGACTAGGTTGTGTTTCTTCTCATCGTGGCTAAGTAGCAGCAGGCGTGCAGGCCGAAGCACGCTGGAACCGCACTCAAAGAACAGAGATGACTAAAAGCATGGCTAAAAGCTAAAACTAAGAGGCAAAGCTAAAAGCAAACTAAAAGCTGGCATGACTAATAGCAGAAGCAAAGCTAAAAGCTAAAAGCCAAATTTTATGGTGTCCTGAGTATTTAAACTGGCCTGTTGGCCACACCTCAAATGTTCTCTTGACCAATCAGATATCATCTTTTTCTTGGGGTATCATAAACCATATGTTATCTTATCAAGCACGTGGTCCAAAATTTCCCGCTCTTGCAGGGTATTATTTTGAACATGATTCCTATAACAAGAATATGATACATTTTACAAATAACTGATGGTCAGATACATTTCAAGCAAGTAGATTCAAACACATACATACTAAACATGAATATGAAGCCTTAAGCTATCCAATAGTTATTAAAATACATACACAATAAGTGATTATAACATGATAGTCAAATGTGTGGGTTACATATAAATGAATATGGAGTTAACCGGTGGACTGATTTTCATTTATAAGTCATTTTGAGTTCATTTTGGTCCATTTATATCTAGAAAAAACATAAAGATGACATAAAGACTAGAGGTTAAAAGGCCCCCTTAGAAATTTCAGTCTGGTTCTGCTAGGTGGGGTGAGTCAATCCAAGGATATTGTGTTTCATGGGTATACATGTGATGTCCAGCGTTGCATCTCAATTACTTGCCCCAAATTTGACAATCTCTTCTCCAAAATTGAAATTGTCAATAATTGTTCTAATGGTGTTAATGTCAAAAGCTGTTCTGTGAAAGAGTTGGTTGATTGGTTGGTTAACTTGTTTCTGACTTGTGGCACTAGGACTGATTTATGACCTCCTGTTGCCTTCCTGAGGAATTTGGCTCATGTTTCAACCACAGTCCTGATCAACTCTTTAATTTGTCTGGTTCGGGTCAGATCCGCTACGAGACACTGTTTGTGTTCCAGGCCAGCCTGTACCACCCCTTCTGCCCCTTGGCTATCTGATATTCTCTGTGAATATCGTTCTAAACTTAGAGCTGCTGAAAGGGTGCAGAACAAATCCAAAAGTATTACTGATCTTAATGTGTATCAGTCACTCCTCTCTTCCTTCTCTGCTAATGTAGCAAATTAGCTCAAAGTGAGATGTACATATGGATGTTTATTAAACTACACTACAGGGGAACATGCAGTATCTGACTAGACTCAAACATACCCACATTAAACATAGATGCCAACGCAAGGAAAACATGGAAAGAGAGAGAGAGAGAGAGAGAGTGAGAGAGTGAACTGTAGAGAGAGGTAGCACTTGCATGCAGGGCCGGCACAAGCTCAAATGGCACTCTAGGCAGAGCACGATCGTGCCGCCCCAACCTCACACTCACAATTATGTATCCTTAAGATGCATGTAAACAAATTATATATTTTTTAATCTATAAAATTACACTAAAATAAAAACTAGTTTTTTTTTTTCATACTGCAACGTGAAAAAAGTACACAATGCAACAGTTTGCATATAATTTCTGGTTTATAATAGATGGTGCACAGAATAAAACTAAACATATGCACACAACTTTTTAGCTCATAAGTAATGGAGGTTCCTATTTTTTCTTGACTGATACACACAAACACACATTCACACAACTAGACTAAATTTCAGAAGCGTGCGCGTCGGGCTTTCGCAGCGACAAACGCTTTGATTGCGTCCTAAATTTTAACTTGTACTTCGGAGATAATGTTTAATCAGTTTAAGCTTTGAGAAACCGCGTTCTCCAGAGCTCACACTGACGGTGAGAGTTAGAAGCACTCTCAATGCTACAAAAACATTTGGAAAAATTTATTCCATCCCTTTTTGACACAGATGAATTTAAGCGCATCCAGTGGTTTAGCTCCAGCAACCAGGCGTCTGCCCAAAGCAGTCAGCTCTTCGAACAATTTATGCCCATCAACGTCCCGCGAGTCTCCATGAGTCAGGGCCTTTTTCAGTCTTAAACAACCCTGAAGAACTATTGTATTCTCCTTTTCTTTGAGAGATGCGATGTCATTTTAAAATCCAAATGGTCTCGAAGCAGCGAAAAGTGCTCTTTCACGGAACAGTGGCGATGAATTTCAAAAAGGAGCCTCATTGTTTTTCATTTAAAAGCGGTCGTCTTTTGTACTCATGACCAAATAGCCTAATTTTATTCATTTTGGCATTTTTGAATATACATTCAAGTATTTTGCACGCATATACTAATAGAGCGCAGCTGGGAGGGAATTCATATTCTAAATATTTAATTTTATAATTTAAATGTATACTAATGGAGTGGGTAAAAAATGCTGTTGATATAAGTGCGATAATTGTAACCTAATGTAACACAAAAATAAATTAATAATTATCTCTCTCTCTCTCGCCATCTCTCTTGCTGCCTTGGCTGAGCTAGTTCGCCTATACACGGCCCTGCTCGCATGCAAGAAAGCAGAGCATAATAGTAGTATTTACTTATCAGCTAATCATAACCTGTTAAGAACCATCAAGGAATCACATCACCTTAATTAAAAGGGGTCAAAGCCTAGAAGCGCATCTAAATAGTTGTCAAGCGGTTACTTGCATTGGTTCTGTAGTTGTTAAGTAAAGTGTTCTGGTGCATGTATAATGCATAGATTCCTGTTATTTCATCCATGGGTTGACTACTCTGAAGTGAATAAAGTTGCTGAAAACTGCCAGAAGATCGGACTCCCATGGAAGGGGAGTCGTGAGGTTTCCATGATGATGTGATCTTTAGGGAACCGCAAGTTAAGAGAAGACCCACTTTTTTGGGTGTGGAGCAGGTTTCATCTGGTTTCCTTGTAACACCCATATTGGTTAAATTGACCAGTAACAAGGCGTATAGTTTCAGCAGGAAAGTGTTTATTTGTCTACGTAACACCTCATTTGCATGCTTTATAACTGAACTGAATACTTGGTGTAATCTTACCCAAAATATGATACAAATAGTATGATGCATTTCACAATCACATAGAGTACATCATGGTTGGAGGAATAAAGTGCAGATCATTTTGATACCAAGAATAATTATTAAATCAGAGACACATTCATACACCTGAATATGAGCATTTAAATATAATACAAATAAACAGTGGTAACTAGAATAATGTAATAGGGAAACATAAAGACAACATGCTAATACCAGTAACTGATTAATTGTAAGCTAAACTAGATATTAAAGTGTGTGTGTTCAAACTTTAAGTTGGCTTGAAAAAGCCTGGCCAGAAAGTTTGAAAAATGTAGAAAGTTTGAAAAGTTTAAAAAGTAGTATGTTGCTAACATGTTTCTAGCATGATTAGCATGCGGCTAGCATGTATTTAACATGATGAGCATGTTACTGGCATGTTTCTAGCATGAAAAGCAAGTGACTAACATGTCGCTAGCATGTTTGTAGCATGATTAGCAAATGACTAGCATTTTCGCTAGAATGTTCCTAACATGATTAGCATGTTGCTATCATGTTTCTAGCTTGAGTAGCATGTGGCTAGCATGTCTCTAGCATGATTAGCATGTTGCTAGCATGTTTCTATCATGTTTCTAGCATGATTAGCAAGTGATTAGCATGTCGCTAGAATGTTACTAGTATGTTCCTAGCATGATTAGCTTGTTGCTAGCATGATTAGCATGTTGCTATCATGTTTCTAGCTTGAGTAGCATGTGGCTAGCATGTCTATAGCATGATTAGCATGTTGCTAGCATGTTTCTATCATGTTTCTAGCATGATTAGCAAGTGATTAGCATGTCGCTAGAATGTTACTAACATGTTCCTAGCATCATTAACATGTCACTAGCATGTTTGTAGCATGATTAGCAATTGACTATCATGTCGTTAACATGTTAGCATTTTCCTAGCATGATTAGCATGTTGCTAGCATTTTTTTAGCATGATTTGCATGTTGTTAACATTTTTCTAGCATGATTAGCATTTGGTGGCATGTTCCTGGCATGATTAGCATGTTGCTAGCATGTTTCTAGCATTATTAACATGTCGCTAGCATGTTTGTAGCATGATTAGCAAGTGACTAGCATGTCGCTAGCATGTTCCTAGCATGTTCTTACCATGATTAGCATGTTGTTACCATGTTGCAAGCATGATTAACATGTTGCTAGCATGTTCCTAGCATGTTCTTACCATGATTAGCATGTTCCTAGCATGTTCTTACCATGATTAACATGTTGCTACCATGTTGCTAGCATGATTAACATGTTGCTAGCATGTTTCTAGCATGATTAGCATGTTGCTAGCATGTCACTAGCATGTTGTTAGCATTATTAGCATGTTCGTAGCATGATTAGCATGTTGTTAAAATGTCGAGACACATTCATACACCTGAATATGAGCATTTAAATCTAATACAAATAAACAGTGGTAACTAGAATAATGTAATAGGGAAACATAAAGACAACATGCTAATACCAGTAACTGATTAATTGTAAGCTAAACTAGATAGTGTGTGTTCAAACTTTAAGTTGGGTTGAAAATGCCTGGCCAGAAAGTTCGAAAAATGTAGAAAGTTTGAAAAGTTTAAAAAGTAGTATGTTGCTAACATGTTTCTAGCATGATTAGCATGCGGCTAGCATGTATTTAACAAGATGAGCATGTTACTGGCATGTTTCTAGCATGAAAATGTTGTTAGCATGATTAGCATGATTAGCATGTTTGTTAACATGTTGCTTGCTTGATTAGCATGTGGCTAGCAAGTCTCTAGCTTGATTAGCATTTTGTTAGCATGTTTCTATCATGTTTCTAACATGATTAGCAAGTGACTAGCATGTCGCTAGCATGTTACTAGCATGTTCCTAGCATGATAAGGATGTTGCTAGAATGTTGTTAGCATGATTAGCATGTTGCCAGCATGTTTCTAGCATGATTAGCATGTTGCTAGCATGTTTGTAGCATGATTAGCAAATGACGAGCATGTTGCTAGCATGTTACTAGTATTTTTCTAGCATTATTAGCATGTTGCTAACATGTTTCTAGCATGATTAACATGTTGTTAGTATGTCACTAGCATGTTGTCAGCATGATAAGCATGTTGCTAGCATGTTCCTAGCATTGTTTCTAGCATGTTCCTAGCATTATTATCTTGTTGCTAGAATCCTTCTAGCTTTATTACCATGTTGTTAGCATGCTTCTAGCATGTTGCTAGCATGTTTCTAGCATGATTAGCATGTTGCTAGTATGTCACTAGCATGTTGCTAGCATGTTTCTACAGTGGCCAAAACCACTTTAAACCATGTAAGAAGTATGTTTCTAGTCTGATTAGCAAGTAACTACCATGTTGTTAACATTTTTCTATACTAAACCAGCTAAAACCAGTTGATTCAGTAAAGAAAACCAGCTAAAACCAGCTAAGACCACATAAGGCCAGCGGCCAAAACCACTTTAAAACCATGTTAAAGGCATGTTTCTAGCAGGTTGTTAGCATGTTTCTATGATAATCCGGCCAAAACCAGCTAAAATCAGTGGATTCAGTAAAAAAAAACAGCTAAAACCCAGCTAAGACCAGCGTGACAGTGGCCAAATCCACTTAGAAACCAGCTCAGAATAATAATAATAATAATAATAATAATAATAATAATAATAATAATAATAATAATAATAATAATAATAATAATAATAATAAAAACTAGATCAGTAAGTTGGCTTTTTCAAGCCAACTTAATAAACACACGTTTTAATTGTGTGTATTTTGTGTATTGTGAAAATGTGAGTTTGAGTTTTACATAATCCTATGCAGATGCTACACTGCTAAAATGGCATACTACCATAACAAAATGAACAATATGTCTAACTCTGGCATGCTCTTTAAAACATTTTCCTCACTCATTTGTCCTTCTCCTCCCCCTCCTGTATCAACTCTAATAGCTGACGACTTTGCCACATTTTTCATTAATAAAATGACAAACATCAGTTTTCATCATCAATTTGCCACACCACAATCTGTCAAGAACATCTTACCAGCAAACATAACACTCATTGACATCCTTCTCTTCACTCTCTGAGGCAGAAGTATCCAAACTCATCCTTTCTAATCATCCTACTTGTCTGCTTGATCCTATTCCATCTCATCTCCTTCAAGCCATTTTTCCTGCAGTTACACCTGCACTCACTCACATCATCAACACTTCCCTCTACACTGGTGTTTTCCCCTCAACATTTAGACAGGCTCGTATAACTCCACTACTTAAGAAACCCAACCTCAACCCATCTCTTTTAGAGAACTACAGACCAGTTTCCCTTCTTACTTTCATTGCTAAAACACTTAAACAAATGGTGTTAAACCAAGTCTCACACAGAACAACCTCCTTGACAGCAACTAATCTGGCTTTAGAAGTGGACATTCAACCAAGACTGCCTCTCAGTTGTTGAAGCCCTAAGACTGGCAAGAACAGAATCCAAAGCTTATCTTGCTTGATCTGTCTGTTGCTTTTGACACAGTTAACCACCAGTCCCTCCTGTCAACCCTATTGGCAAAGGGCATTTCAGGAACAGCACTCCAGTGGTTTGAGTCTTACCTATCACATAGGTCCTTAAAAGTATCTTGGAGAATTGAAGTGTCCAAGTCGCAACATCTAACTACTGGTGCCTCAGGGCTCAGTTCTTGGACCACTTCTCTTCTCTGTCTACTTGGCATCATTAGGTTCTGTCATTTAGATACATGGGTTTTCATACCACAGCTATGCTGATGACACTCAACTCTACCTCTCATTCCATCCTGATGATCTGACAACAGCTGCTCACATCTCAGCTTGTCTAACAGACATTTCTTGCTGGATGAAAGACCATCACCTTCAACTCAACCTGGCTAAGAGAGAACTGCATGTGGTTTAAGCTAACCCATTGTTTCATCACAATTTCACCATCCAGTTAAGCACATCAACCATAAATACTTCAAAAACAGCCAGAAACCTTGGAGTTATGATTGATGATCAGCTGACCTTCTCAGACCACATTGCTAAAACTGTCCGGTCCTGCAGATTCGCTTTATTCAACATCAAGAAGTTCAGACCCTTTCTTTCGGAACATGCTGCACAACTCCTTGTTCAAGCTCTTGTTCTGTCCAGGCTGGACTATTGCAATGCCCTCTTTGGCAGGTCTTCCAGCCAATTCTATCAAACCTTTACAATTAACCCAGAACGCGGGAGCAAGATACATTTTTAATGAGCCAAAAGAATGCACGTCACACCTCTGTGTATCAATTTGCACTGGCTTCCAATAGCTGCTCGCATAAAATTCAAGGCATTAATGTTTGCCTACAAAACCACCACTGGCTCTGCACCCCTTTACCTAAATTCATTACTTCAGACTTATATGACCTCTAGAAGCTTGCTTTTTGCAAGTGAAAGTTGCTTGATGATGCCATCCCAAAGAAGCACAAAAGCACTTTTACCGACTTTTAAATTAAATGTTCCCTCCTGGTGTACTGACCTGCCAAAATCAATCCGGACAGCTGAGTCCTTAGCCATTTTCAAGAATCGGTTAAAAACACATCTCTTCAATTTTTATCTGACCTTCTAACTTTAGCACTCTCCATTCTAATTCTAATTAAAAATAAATAATAATAATAAAAAACTAGCTTTCTAATATTTTTGTAACACTAGCTTGGCTCAATTACTTTTCTATTCTGTTTTCTTTTTATTTATTATATTTTTTTAAAAAGCACTTGCTACATTACATGTACTCCATTATGCTAACTGAGACTTGTTATAGCACTTGTATATGGTTGAATCATTGCTTTTTTGTTGATTTTGATTGCTTCAATTATCCTTATTTGTAAGTCGCTTGGATAAATATCTGTGTATATATTACATCATTAAAAAAATAATAATAATAATTAAAAACTTATCAATTTGGGCAAAACATTTCTTGAACTTGATTTAAAAAACAAACAAATCTTCATTAAAAACAAAAACGTATAAAAAGGAAGTAAACAATGAAAGCAGTGCACTCAATAATCTAAGTATGTTAAGTATGTGCTATCTGATTAATCAGAATCATATATTTACATAATAAGATGAAGAAGTTTTATTTATATAAAATACAATATTTCCATAACTCAGTCACTTAACATAAGGCTATACGAGACATTTACACACCCACATACACAGTACAGACACATAAGGCAACATAAAGCCGTATTATCCAAAATACATATTACAAAAGATGCATTTTATAAATAGAGTAGTAATGTGAGAATGTCCGTTTGAAGGAGGTGAGAACTCTTGCTGTGGAGTTTTGAACATTCTGTAACCTTGCAATACGTTTTTTAGGCAGACCAAGATACAGAGCATTGCAATAATCCATACATGAAGTGATTAATGCTTGAATCAAGGTTTCAGTCAGAGGTGGGTAGTAACGAGTTACATTTACTTCGTTACATTTACTTGAGTAATTTTTCGGGGTAACTAATACTTTTCAGAGTATGTCATTCCACGAAACCGGTATGATTTGAGTCCCTCTGACCTTTTCAAGTGTATTTTATCTATTGGGTCACCAAAATCTATTTTTAAAAGTTTTTTGTATCAATTGAAATGTCTCCTTTTATAAAGTTTGTAAACATGATATACATTTTATCTTTATATTAGAAATTATCTTGTTTTTTTTCAGTTGACACCACCTATTTTGTCATGTCCCTCGTGGCCTTCTATGAAAGTGTACTTGGAATATGAACAATAAAATAAAACAAAAGTCCATACATTTTGCCTTTCCCATAAATATCTATCTGTGCTTATTTGCTGTTAATGATTTTTTTCTAAGTAAGTTCATGATTATTATGATTATTTAGTACCGTCCCTCAGTAACCCCTCAACCCCGTTATGCACATCATTCTCCCCCCATAAAAATAATGTTACTTATTTGATCATAACGGGGCTGTGAGATTGTGATGGGGTTGTGTTTTTAACTCTTTGGTTCTGACGTTATCCAGTAATTTAAATGAATTAATATATTACTGCCTAGATTTTCACACCTCAGTGTTAAGTAAATTGCTCTGAATTTTTTTTATTTATTTAATGATATCAATTTAAACATCTACAGACATCTATGAGGTGTGGGCCAGACTTTGAATGCCATGTGCACATGCACACTCACTCACTCACTCACTCACACACGCACGCACACACGCACAAGTTATGTGATTTATTTTGAGGACCTATTCAGTCAGATTATAATGTTCTAATGTATACTGTTATTGTTGTTTTCACACACACAAACACACACACACAAACACACACACACACACACACACACACACACACACACACACACACACACACACACACACACAGACACACACACACACACGTTTGTTTTTGTGAAAAGTGGGGACATCCCATAGGCGTAATGGTTTTTATAATGTAGAAACTGTATATTCTATCGCCCTTCACCAACCCTACACCTAACCCTAACCCTCACAGGAAACTTTGTGCATTTTTACTTTCTCAAAAAAAAAACTAATTCTGTATGATTTATAAGAATTTTGAAAAAATGGGGACATGGGTTATGTTCTCATAAGTCTCCCTCTCCTTGTAATACCTGTGTCATACCCATGTCATTATAAGTTGTGTCCTGATATGTCACAAAAACATGCCCACACACACACACACTCACACTCACTCTCTCTGCCGGGGTTTAGCTGTAACTGTTGTAGTTGAGAACCAGATCAGTCCGATTTGTCAGTTTATAATGTTCTAATGTAGCTGTTATTGTTGTTTTTTCCTGCAGTCGGGTTAATAAAACTCAGTTCAATTGTAATTTATATTTGTTGTCTTTCTTTGTAACATATTGAAATGCAGTGTTTATAGAAAATCTTACAGTGAATTTAGGGAAAAAAACAACTATTTATAAGTTAAACTGTATACTTGTATACCTGTAAACTTGTCTCTTCAACCCCGTTACCATCTTCAACCCCGTTACCCCTGTCTCAACCCTGTTACACTTAAGTTTTTATTAATTATTTTTTTAGTTTATGAAAAAGTAATTTAATGTTTGTTGAACTCAGTCTGAAATGTTCAGAGCAATAATAAGAATACTGATTTTAGTTCAAATTCTGAAGTTAAACCACAGCTTTGGTAAAAAATTATGAGGTTGCTGTCACAAAAAGTGACCATTTCAGGCTTTAGTATAGCAAAAGTGAGATTTTATGTAACTTTTATATTTGCAATTATTGAATTAAGTGTGAGGGACATCTGAATAAGAGGAAAAAGTTGATTTCATTACAAATACATTTTATAATCATATTCAGAGAGCTCCCATAGTGTCCATAATGGGGTTGAAGATTAATAGGGCCCTTACCTTAAAATAATAACCAATAATAAATAGGGATTTGATGCTTGAGGTGGGAAAATATGTTTTTCTGGAAGTTGAATATGTTATTAATGTTGTGTCGATTTATAAAGTCCAAATCGTACCGGTTTCGTGGAATGACTCATTTAAAGATGGGTACTTTATACTCTTACTTGAGTACATTTTTTGGGGGAAAATCTGTACTTTTACTTCATTACTGTGGGCGACGCTCCACTCGTTACTTTATCTTAATGCAATAAATGTTATAAATGCTTCAGTTTATTCCAAACGCGCCGTCTACTTTTCTCTGGGCAATGAGCGATGCCCATTCACGAATGATTCATTCTTTTGAGTCAACTCTGTTCAAAGGCTTGATCAAACCAATTGGCAAACGAGTGAATTGGTTCATGAATCAGTTTGAAGGAGTCGTTCAGTTCCCAGCCGCACGCGCTGAGCGTCTGAAGCGGTTCACTCAGAGTTGTAATGTTTAAAAATATCAGCAGCGTTGGAAACGGGGCTATGGAACTGCACTGAATTGAAAGCAAATCTACAAAGGCTATTATTTGCTTGCGATGGAGATCCTTATTAGATGAACGCATGTGCTGTCTACTGTTTTAACAGGTAATAACTTGGGCTACATTCGATTACAGTACACGATACCACTGTGACATTAGTTTGTTGTACGTGTGTGGCTTATAACAGAGGGGAGTCAAGTTGAATGCAGATTCCAAAAGACAAAAAATAGCCGATTAAGATTGTATTCATTTTAATACAATCACGAGTATGTTCAGCAAGTCACATAATCAGCTGCTAAATTCAGATCTGTGATCGCTTGCTGGCGCTGAGCCAGAGACAGACGCGTTTTTATATCGCTGCGCATTATAACCAATCACACACGATTCTGTTGAGCTTTTGAATGCTTCACTCACTCACTGACTGAATAACTCTTTCTGGCAAATTCTCTCGTCAGAAACAACAAGATGTGTGAATGAATCTATAATTAAGATTTTGATTTCACAGTGTTAACAGTTTCAGTGATTTTAATGGGAGTTTCTGAGAGTGATTGAAATCTAGACTGTCAGTGAAAATTATCTTTAATAATGTAAATGTTATTTGCTCTCTTTCTGAACAATGAAAGATTAGTAGCAATATTTATATCACATTAACTTTCAATGTTAAATTCACATTTAAAGTCAGTCATATTAAAAATATGTTATGGCATGACACCTATATCTGTTACTTAAGTAAACAGACAGGGTTTTATAATAAATTACATAAATTGGAGTAAAGGCTGAAATATATACATTTATAAACACACACAGATACATTACATACATTTTATCTATATATCTAAATAAAAATAGACTCAGTATATATGACCCAAAGTAACTAGTAACTAACTACTTGAGTAGATTTTTTATCCGATACTCTTTTACTCTTACTCGAGTAACTATTCGATACTAGTACTTTTACTTTTACTTGAGTGAATATTTCTAGAATTACTTTTACTTGAGTAAAGTTTTTGGGTACTCTACCCAGCTCTGGTTTCAGTATCAGCTAGAGTTAGAAAAGATAGAAGACGTGCAATATTACGAAGATGGAAAAAGGAAGTTTTAACAACAGAAGAACTGTCAGAGGGAAAAGATAGAGATGAGTCAAATAAGACACCAAGATTACGGACAAATGAAGAAGTCTTAACATGAACCCCATCAATTTCATACGAGAATCCATCCTTCTGACTGATGTAACAGAGCCGTTTTGTTATTATTTAGTTTCAGGAAATTCAAAAACATCCATTGCTTGATATCTCTGATGCATGCAATAAGTGAGTCAGGCAATGATGGCCTATCAGAGCTGGTGGTTAGGTAAATTTAAATGTCATCAGCATAGCATGGGAACTGAAGTCTATACATGCGTATTATGTCACCAAGTGGATATATATAAATGATAAACAGAAGTGGGCCAAGAACAGAACCTTGAGGAACATCCTGTGAGACTAGAGCAGTGACAGAGTTCTACCCTTGTATAAAAATAAGTGAATATGATATAAATATGACTTAGCAGGAAACTGGATTTAGTGTGGAATTGTTTGAAGTTGCTCACTTGTGTGCTCCATTTCTATTAATAGACAGAATTGCTAGAGAAAGACAAAGACTAATAATGGTGGAGAACTTGATGGTGAACTTTTGCATATGTTGTCAAAAAAAAGAGAGAGAGAGAGAGAGAGAGAGATAATGAGCTAGAGACTCCTGCTTATGACACTCATTGGCTGATGCCCTTAAAAAATATGGCAGAAAGCAGTTTATTTGAAATGCTATTATAAACCACGATATCTCTTATTTATTGTGTTGATACATAAAAAGCATTTTTAATACATCCCTATGAAGAGCATAATACCATACAGGGCATGAACAACAGCCATAGATATAGCAACGATATAATGACTCTTCTTTCTGAATAATGCTAATCTGACTTGAATAATCATCCATGACAAATCCATCTGCCACACTTTTATCACACATGACTGAATGTTTATCCTTTTCTGAAATCCTCAGGCGAACAGCTAATGAATCTCTCTACTAATCAACAGAAAGATAATTGCGGCGGATGAACAAACACATTGCGTAACACAAGCTTTTGAGTCTCTCTAAACAAGCACTGTAAGACATACTGCTTTTTCTGCCATCAAGTTTTAAAGACTGCATGCATTGACAAGCAGTTGTCTCTGTGTGTTAACAAATTTCTATTAAAACATTAGATTAGGTTGAAAATGATACATCAACACTATTGTCCCTTATATTTGTAAAGCCAAAAGTCTTTATTTTTTATAACTTCCTATTTTCAAACTTCCAGTTTCAAAGCACTGAAGTGATCAGACAGCTCTTTTATCAGCACATCAATTAGAATGGTGAATCTGGATAGGAACGATAGAAGACTGTCTCCCTGTGTTAATGTCATAATGTCTATTCTATGTATTCACAATGGTCCTTTCAAACTCTGTATACCATTTTCACCTTGGTAAATATAAACCTTCACCTGATTTGACTTGACTTGAATATACGGCTACTTCTTAATAGCCATCAACAGAAGAAAAATAAATACATGTTTTTAATGGGGCCAACTGGATTACTGTTATTCAGAGGACCAAAACTGAATATATACTGTTGTCAAAAATGAGTATTTTATTATTATCATTTTAGCATACTTTTAAGATTAACACTATATGTAAAAAACATTTTTAAATGTGAAATTAATTTAATGTTTTCTAATACTTAAACTGCAATTAGCTGAATTTAAGACTAACCTTTTCCATAAGTAAGACTTATGGAAAATAATATATATTTCATATAGAAGTAATATACATTTAAATTCACAGTTACTATTGTCTTTAAAAAATGGCTAATGTGTACTGACAAACATTAATGGTAACCTCTGCTCTATGTGTTTATAGTGTCGTAAGCTGGGAGTCTTTAAGTGTTTAAGTTGTATTTTTCAGAGAAAAAAAGATTCAAGCAATGAAAAAGTCTTGAAGAACAGTTTCCATGAGTGCTGCCGCCCACACAAAGGAAACAGTAAAAAAAGATATATATTTCCAACAACAATGCCGTTATTACATACATGTCATGTAGCTTTTAAGTTGCTAAACTATTTGCTGATAAAATTGTCAGGGCAAAGATAACACGTTTCTGAGTGTGTGTATGTTTCTGTGTGTGCACTGTGTGTCCTGAACGTGTGTGCGTTATGAGGCAGATAGAGCATGGGAAATAGAGTATGTGCTTTCTTTACATAACTTAGATTTGTTGCAAAAACATGGGGAAATTTTCTATTGTTTTTATCTTATAGTTTCAATATTTATTTGCTTAGTGTTGTTGTGAGTTTTGGTTCTTTTGCTGTTGTAGGCTGTAATTAACTTTGAAATAACTGTAAAATAAGTTATTTGGCAAAACGATATGGACATGTAATGAGCTAAATGCACACCTTAGAATGTTCATAAGCCAATCAGAGTCATGCATTTAACAGTTCCATAGTATAAACAGTTTTAATGCACACCTGCCAGCCAATCAGAATCGAGTATTGAGACAGATCATGGTACAAATTCTTTCAAATTCAGTTTTAAGTACATATTTGAAAGCATTCTATTTCACAAGCGGCACCAGCAGACACAAAGACAGTGCATATAAACATGACAAACAAATCAACCAAGACAGCAAAACATGTTTAAACACTACAGCAGTGTTTGAAAGTGGAGTGAATCAATGCACAGCTTGATAATTACAGACACTGACGAGACTAACACACAGCGCTGGTGAATCTGCATGAGGCGCTTCACCTGATCGACTGTAATCATGTATGAAAGTCATGAGCATAAACCAGCCGAGAAATTATGAAGGAAGATGAAATCCTTGTATGCGCAAACATACTTGGCAATAAAGCTCTTTCTGATTCTGATTCTGATTCTGAAGAAAATCCTAGACATTAAGCACACTTCTGACACTAGAGCAGCTTTATTTAGCTCTTCTCCACCCATGATGCTCTGGGCTCACACCCCAACTCTGCCCTGTTCTTAACATGCCCCATGGGCGGCTGCCGTCTGTTTCCTCGGTGTTGCTTTCTTTAGCCTGACTAATGAGATAAGCACATGCTCTAATAATATTAATAATTCGAAAGAGGAATTTGTTAAATGTGCTCCATGGAACTGTGAACCATGGACATTACTGTACATCAACCTGATGTTACCTAAATACATCTGGACATTACTTGCACAGATTGGCCTTTGGTCTATAAATCATGGTAGTAGCACAGCATATTTTGCTTCTTGTTTTGTAAGTGATGTTATGTACCTGTATCTTTTCTCATGACCCTGAGGGATTGTGTGCAATATTTCAGAGCTCACACTTATTAGGGAACAGGAAGGAACACATCAGAACGTTCGAGATGCAAGTGTGTTTTTGAGCTGCCTCGGGAGAGCTCGCAAATCTCAGGATGGCTGAGCAGAGATTCCTACGGCATCCGGCATAAGAAGCGTTGTGTTTAACACATGCTGAGCTCTGTGTTAAAAACGGACAGTGTTTGTGAGCCGTTTGTGTCTACTAAAGTCAGCCCACTCGATAGACCTACTCAAGGCCAGAGGAAAATATACTCATGTACACATGTTTCTGCACACCACGGTATGTTACCACTTTTACTATATCATTGATATTATCACAGCAACCTCTAGATATTTTTAGATGTGCTTCTTGTAATCTTGTAATGGTTAAAATATTGTACACATAAAATCTGGTTTAGGAGGGACCTAATAATTAGAAAATTTTTTGAAGAAATGTACACACACACACACACACTAAAGTACAGAACAGCAGGATCTGGCATACACAGATACAAATTGTCCTCTGGGTCTCTGTTACTGTCGCTGTGGTGTGAGGGTGGCACTTCTGCTTATGTAACTCCTCTCCGAATAGACTTTTCCCACAATACAACACAGACACACAACACCACCAAACCTTTCATTACAACACACTGTCCACAACAACACATCAAATCAAGCTTACTTTATTCCAGAAACAAGCATTTATGTATCTTATAATAGAATAAAGCTTAAAGCTAGAGTTCACCTTCAGTTGCTGGTCCCCATTGACACACCCACAGTGTAATTTTTTCCATACTATGGAAGCCAATGGGAACCAGCGACTGAAGGTGAACTATCCCTTTAAGGCATTATAGAGGTGTATTTCTCTGTGTCAGACTCTTCAGCGTGTGGGTTTGTGGAAGTAGATTTAGGGTCATCAGTGCGTCAATGTGTTTCTGATGATGTAAATGAGCTGTGACTCTGAGATAACACTCAGAGAGTGTGTGGCAGCTCTGATGAAATCACAGTGATCATGACATCCATCTGTCTGTATGTGCATGCTGTGACCGAAAAACCTCTAACCTAAACCTACAACTCACTGCAGCGTCAGAACAAATGTGCAAAACTTGTACAACAAATTGTCACTGGGGCAGTACCCTCAAAGGGAACTCCTTTGTACCTTTTTAACCCAAAATAATGTAAACCCTAGAGTAGTAACATGTATCCTTAAGGTAGTAATATGTACTCTTATTATCTCTGTATTCTTATGTACTCTCATTATACTTATGAAGTATGACCATATTAGGCCGGTCCTGTCAACACTGCACTGGCTCCCTATATTGGAGTATAGATTTTAAAATCTTGCTTATTACTTATAAAGCCTTGCTTATTACTAAATTCTGCGTTCGCTCGCTGGTGGTGAGCCAGAGACAGACGCGTTTTTACAGCAGTGCGCATTATTACCAATCACACAAGATTCTGTTGAGCTTATTAAAGCATTGGCCAATCAGAGGTGTTCCGATGAGTCATCGCTGAAATAATGGTGCTTCCTTCACTCGCTCACTGACGGAATACCTCTTTCTGGCAAATTCTCTCAATTCGTATTAAAAATATGTCATGGCATGACACCTATATTACTTAAGTAAACAGGCAGGTTTTTATAATAAATTACATAATTAGGATACTTTGACCATCGCATAGTATAATTATTAAAAATTTATGAAAAGTGAGAATCCAGATATATTTCATTATATAGTTCATGTTTCTGGGAATGGTTCTAATAAAAATGAAAAAAAAATAATAATAATAAAATAAAATAATAATAATAATAATAATAATAATAATGCTTATTAATAATTTGCCAATATGCTGTGGCTGCTGTGTGTCACATGACGACCCTCCTATGCCTAGACACAATTAATTATGATTTCCACAATATTTACGCTTGCAGAAATATACATTTGTTTACATTTTGCAGAACAGATGTAAGAAGATCCGTCAATGTGCATTTGGTTCGTTATGTTCAGATGTTCAGTAACTTAGCGGTTATGTGAGGAGTTTTCACTCTTCTGTGTGTCAGAGGTTATTTATACATATATAATTTATTTTGTGATGCAAATCAGAATTTTCATCAGCTGTTATTCCAGTTTTTAGAGTTGTGATCCCTCAAAATATAAATCTAATATATTGATTTATTACCAGTGCTGGAAACCGTTTTGCTGCTTAATATTTTTTTGGAACCTGTGAGATTTTGTTTAGGATTATTTGATGAATAGAAAGAAAAAAAGAGCATCATTGATAGTAAATCAACATATTGGGATGATTTCTGAAGGATTATGTGACATTGAAGACTGGAGTAAAGACTGATGAATATAATATATATATACTGTATACACACACACACACACACACACATACATTACATACATTTTATCTATATATCTAAATAAAAATAGATTCAGTATATATGACCCAAAGTAACTAGTAACTAACTACTTGAGTAGATTTTTTAGTCAAAAAGTCAAAGAAGGTGGTAGGGCAGAAGTCTAAAGTGACAGTTTCAGGGGTGGTCATGGCCAAGTGAGCTCATAGAAGAAAATAAAAGGAAAGTTATTACGCCTACCAAGTTTCTACTTCAAATTCAACACAATGGAATAAAAAAAAACACACAAAAAAACCCCACAGCAACCACCCACAACAACCTAGCATAGCCGGCAGGTTCTTGCACATGCAAACTCACTCACATTTTTATCCGAAAATGAAGGTGGCACAAAAAATTGAATACTGTAGCTTTAAATGAGAGTGGAGATGGTTTATCCGTATGGCTTGAGGGTTCAAGCATCAGCTAAAGAAAGATGAAGCGCGAGGGCAAGAGAGAAAAGGGATGTGAAATGAGCAGTGTTCAGATGAAAGCCCATGATGGCAGGGCTGGATGATGCAGCTTTAGGGTCATAATGGAGCACATGCTCACACCAGGAGGAGAAGAGCTTATGAGATCAGCAGCTCTGACCCTCTGACTCACACGCAATCACAAACACACTTAGAGTCTCCAGCTTCTCCAAGATACTGAGAAAAAAAAAGACAAAATCCAGGACAAAGACATGGATTGCATTCACATGTCATCAAATACTGTTTAAGGATCAGGTGTTTCAAAAACTATAACGTTTAGTCATTTCCGTACACAAAGTAAACTTATGACCTCAGAATATTATTATGCAAATTGGGCTGCATTTTTTTATTTTTCTCTTTTTTTGAAGTTTGACAGACCCTGGTCACTTTTGGCTGCCGTTGTTCACTGAAAAAAGTGAAACGACTGTCATTTATTTAACCTGCAAAAATGAATGAAAAAATAAATGTAAAGATGAACACCTTCGTTATAAATGATCTTTTTACTTTATGAATGTTTTTACCTTGTAAAAATAAATATTTTTGATTTATATTAAATGAAAATGTAAGGTTCTCACAAAACAATAAATATAACTTGAGGAAAAACTACTAAATTTGGCTGTAACAATTTTTTTTTATTGATTTATTGATCACTGGCTTATTTATTTATTTATTTATATGGGAAAGAGAAACCTGTACAGCAAAATATCTACTGTATCTCCTTTAGTGTTGCGCAGGAAAATAATCTTGATAGCAATTTAGACCGATTAAAACAACCAGTACCAGTATTTAAACCTCTCAGAAGCTTCTTTGTAATGTGGTTTAGAGGCTAATGTGAGACTAATCTAGAGAAGGGTTAAAAGAAAACACATAACTGGCTTTGTGTGGGTTTTTTCTGGACGTCTGAGTAAGCGGCACTCAGGGGACATGCAGGGGCCAACAGGTCATATCTAACCACTATTGGCCCACAGTGCTCATCTACGGCAAACCACAAGCAGCTGTCTTCACAGCAGAGATGAGAAGCACATACAGGTGCATCTCAATAAATTAGAAAGTTGTGGAAAAGTTCATTTATTTCAGTAATTCAACTCAAATTGTTAAACTCATGTATTAAATAAATTAAATGCACACAGACTGAAATAGTTTAAGTCTTTGGTTCTTTTAATTGTGATGATTTTGGCTCACATTTAACAAAAACCCACCAATTTAAGATCTCTTGCATGCAGGGAAATGGCAGAGGTTTGTCTGAGAAAGCTGGGCTTTCCATAACACAAGTTTTGTGGAGAATGCGCTCACATTGTCATAGGCAGCACTGACAAGCTGCCCCTGGCCTTGTAACTTCTTGTTCAGTACATTCAGTTCCTGTGTGATGTCAACAAGAAAAGCAAAGTCCATGAGCCATTTGGAATCACTTAACAGAAGAACAGCCATCCCATCCTTCTCCATGAAGGCTTTCACTTCTGCACGCAACTCAAAAAACCTCTTCAAGACGTTTCCCTTACTGAGTCAACGTACCTCTGTGAAGTAGAGCACATCCTCATATTCTGACTCTATTTCCTCCAAAAAGGAAGTAGAGGAAGTAGAGACCTAGATCTGATATGGTTGATGCATTTGACAACAACAGACATCACATTGTCAAACCAGGCATTTGCTGCAAAGGGCCTGCTGATGGATAATGCAGTGCAGAGCAATGGCCTCCTCCAACTTCTCCTCTCCCAGTTTTCTTTGAACAAGTGCCACCAGTCTATTTTTCCTTCCTGTCATTGATGGCACTCCATCGGTTGTTATTCCAGCAAACCTCTTCCATGGCAAAGCGGCATCCTCAATAGCACCACACAGCAGGTGGAATATCTCCTGAGCGGTGGTCTGACCATGCATTGGAATCACAGCGAGCAACTCCTCGACATATACTGTGAGCTGCGCAGTGTCAGTATTGTCCGTGCTCTCACCAAGAGCGACAGAGTATGCAAAAAATGTTTGGATTTCGCACAAAGTTGAACATATATCATATATGTCTTCTGACAGGTCAGAAATGCGCTCTGACACTGTGTTAGCTGAAAGGCTGATTTTGCTAAACTGATCTTTCTTTTTTGGACAGACTTTACTTGCAGCTAGTAACAAACACTTTTTAAATGAACTTTCCTTGAATGGCTTTCCGGCCTTAGCAATAATCTCACTCACCGTGCAGCTAGCTTCGACTACTACATTATTCTCTTTTTTTGCTTTCTTAAATAACTATTGTTGAAAAGTATTCTTAAAATGCATTCCAAATTCTGAAATATTTGTAATATATAATTATTCACGGTATTTAGAAGTGCCCACGATAACAAAATTGTGCACATTCATTACCGTGATATATCGCATTACCGAATACCGGCATACAGTATGTCTACTAGAGTTGTCATATTCCTCTTGTTAAGCCACTCCTGAACCACAGACAACATCAGAAGCGTCTCACCTGGGCTGAAGAGAAGAAGAACTGAACTGTTGCCCATTGGCCCAAAGTCCTGTTTTCAGATGAGAGTTTTGTATTTCCTTTAGAAACCAAGGTCCTAGAGTTTGGAGGAAGGGTGGAGAAGCTCATAGCCCAAGTTGCTTGAAGTCTAGCAAGCCCAAGTTGCTAGTGTTAAGTTTCCACAGCCTGTGATGATTTGGAGTGTTGGTCCATTGTGTTTTTTGAAAACCAAAGTCACTGCACCAGTTTACCAAGAAATTTCGAAGCATTTCATGCTTCCTTCTGCTGACCAGCTTTTTTAAACTGCTGATTTCATTTTCCAGCAGGATTTGGCACCTGCCCACACTGCAAAAAGCACCAAAAGTTGGTTAAATGGCCATGGTGTTGGTGTGCTTGAATGGCCAGCAAACTCACCAGACCTGAACCCCAGAGAGAATCTATTGGTATGGACTAGTTGCATATCTCCGCCATCTTGGATTTCTGGTCTTGCGAGTGTGTGCAAAGATTCTTTCGGTTGTGCTAAACGTCAGTGCAGAGAGCTGGAGAAATCCAAACATTTCCTTCTATATGTTTACAGGATTTAAAATATCACTTCAAATGCAAATAAGATATACACTGCTATTATTACTATTACTTATTTCTTGAAAATGTTTGTATTACATATATATATATTTTTTTTATTAAATATTTACCTCATTGGACGTGGGCTGCGATTTATCTTCTTAAGTATCCATTTCTCAACTGAGCACATACAGTTTGTTTCATCATTATTTTCACAACATATTTTATTATTTTAAACAGTAAAGTAATACATGACTAATTTTAAGATCTGTTTTATCTGATAATTAATAATAAAAAAAAATAACAATATACATGCGCTGCTCATAGACAGATGATTTATGCTGCAGATCTTTCACAAAACAAATAAACATTGATAAAAACACACATTAATGCAAACAGCGATCTTTAAATTAATGCAAACCTAACATAATTACATTACGTTAAATTGTACATTTACAGTTATAAATGTTATCAAATAAAGTTAATAAAACATGCTTTATCAGAAATCTCTCTGTGTCTCGTTTGACAGTCATAAACCTTGATCTTACATAACAGTTAGAACTAGTGTTGTCAAAAGACCCGGTACTTCGGTACCAAGTCGGTACAAAAAAAATAAAAATATGACGGTACCAGGTTTCCTTAAGTACCGGTGGTACCAAGGACCTGGTCAACCCAGTTCTTGACGCATACAGCGCTATGATTTCCGTGAAGTAGAAAACGCGGACGGAATCTCAAAATCCAGCATGAAAATTAAACTTACATTTAATATGGACAGTCACGGAATTTGTCAAAGTTACCATAAATTAATCAAATCAAACCTCCATATGGACCAGTATCTGTAAATGTTAAGCCGCAAAAGCTGGTTGAAATATGAATTCAGCGCATCTCTATGTGAATGAATGAATGGAAGAGACGTGCGGGTTTGTTTACTACATAGACTGAAGAGTGTGACGCTTGCAGTAATTTCAACATCTGCCATCTCAATGAGGACATAAACACATTAACAACATCACCAGAACTGTTCTGAGTCACTTCACAAGCATTTTACCATTTCGACTAAACCAGTGTCAAAATAAAAGTTCATTTTTACATAAAGGCATTGTGCTAGAAAAATTACTATTTTCAGTAGAATGTATGTGATACTGATACTACTGTTGAGTAAATTAATAAAACTTCATTTTTTAAAGAAATAAATCACACAATATTTCTAGAATGTTTCAATTTGAATAGCAAATCCACTTTAGTTATCAAAAAAAATAAATGTTTACATTTCATTAATTAAAAGACAAATTAAATTTGGGTGAAACTTGTTTACTGTTTTTCATAATTATATTACTTGTAGAAAAACTTTAAACTTAATTGTAAATAAGTATAAAGAATGGCATTGGTTTTATTTTTAGTGATAAAAAGTATTTTTATTTTTATTAGAATATTTTTGCTTTGGTACTGAATGTTTTGCTTTGCTAACAAAATTGGTACCGAGAACCGTGGATTTTCACTGGTATCGGTACCAAATACTGAAATTTTGGTACCGTGACATTAGTCAGAACAAAACCAGCTCTTCGAAAATGTAAAGTATTGCATATTTGACTGGTTTGTGTTTGAAAGATGAAATCCCTGTGGACTGATTAACCACTGATGCTGACACTGATCGGCATAATCAACAGAAGAATAAAGCAATCTCTGCATTGTATCTTGATGAATTTCCACAGAGAAGTATGCAAAAATGTAGGGAGGATGTTTCCCCATGTTTTTGATATACCACTATCCACTTTAAAATTTGAAAATCATTAATTATATACATCCAGCCAAGTTTCTTTGTAAGTTTCCCTTACAGTAAATGCGAGCATCGCAAGACCAGAAGTAAGTATGCACACACTTGCGTCGCTAAAGTTCACCCTCACTATCTTTTGCACCTAGCCCATTGTCAAGAAGAAAATGAGAAACAAGAGACCAAAAAATGCAGATAAACTGAAAAGCTGTCAAAGAAACCTGGGCTTCCATACCACCTCAAAAGTGCCACAAACTGATCACCTCCATGCCACGCCGAGTTAAGGCAGTAATTAAAGCAAAAGGAGCCCCTACCAAGTATTGAGTCCATGTACAGTAAATACTTCTTTTTTATTAAATGGTCTTACAAAGTATTCTAATTGGTTGAGAAAGTCAATTGGTGGGTTTTTGTTAAGTGTGAGCCAAAATCATCCCAATTAAAAGAACCAAAGACTTCAGTCTGTGTGCACTGAATTTATTCAATACACAAGTTTCAGTTTGAGTTAATTTACTGAAATAAATGAACTTTTCCACGACATTCTAATTTATTGAGATTCACCTGTACACAGATAAACACACACATCCCCACAGAGCAGGATAAGGATAGAAGGAAAGAGAAGACTGATTTTGCTTGGCATTACACTGAAGTCTTAGTAAACACATCAGTTTTAAACCAAGCACACCTTCACAAAACAATTTTAATGGATATGGATATTAACAAACAAAGCTCTTTAACACAGAACATGCTGACTGCAGTATAAGCAAGTGTGTGTGTGTGTGTGTGTGTGTGTGTGCGTGTGTGTGTGTGTGTGTGTGTGTGTGTGTGTGTGTGTGTGTGTGTGAAAGAGAGAGTGTGAGAGAGAGAGAGAGAGAGAGAGAGAGAGAGAGAGAGAGAGAGAGAGAAGTAAAAGCATTTACTCACATCTGTGTCAGGGCCCTTGTCTGCTCCTGGACAGGAGAAAGTAACAAACTCATGGCACCTTTTGTGGACCACAAAACAGCACACTGTGGAAAGGAAGAAAGGGAAGATTTGACTAAAAACATAAACATCAAATCAAATATTAAACCAATATATACAGCAAAATGTAATTTATGATGTGCTATTGTCATGTCATGAAATTTATACTAATAACAATTATTTACATTGCAAATTATGTGATTCTAGATACCAGTTGCATTATTTATTAATTCACTTTTATTAAAATATTATATTGATTAAAATAAACCAAAACATTCAAAAAATTCTGAGTAACAAATTCTGAGTAACAAGAAAAGAAAAACAAAACAAAAATATTAAATTTAGCTGAAAAGAAAGAATCCTAGAAGACTGGATAATGCTGCTTTCTACCTTCTGAACCAACGTTCATGTCAGAAGCATGCCTATGATGCCTAAAAATTCTGACTATGTAGGCACTTCACTATGGTTAGGAACAGTTATGTTGTCCACAGTCAAAAGATGGCATTAGTGGAATTGCATTGGCATGGTTAAAATCTTACTTATCGGACCATCATCAGTTCATAGAAGTGAATGAAGAGGTATCATATCGATCACAAGTACAGTAAGGAAAACCACAAGGCTCCGTACTAGGACCACTACTTTTCATTCTTTATATGTTACCCTTGGGAGATATCATCAGGAAATATGGTCTTAGCTGTCAGTTATTTAGATGATATTCAGCTCTACACTTCTTTATGGCCTGATAATACATACCAATTCATACCAATTCACAAAACTAACGGAATGCATAGATCGGCCCTAATCAGATGATCATCATGACTCCTCCCAAATATATATGTACAAACATACAATAATTAATTATTTATATGGTTTTATGTCCCCGCAACCCTATAGGGTATTTAAAGAATGGATGGTTGTATGTAATATCTATTCTGATAGATAAATACATTTCTTTACAGTCAGCAGCACTAACCTGCAATGCTGTGCATCAAAGAAAAGGAATCATGTGTCAACTGAATTCAATACACTGTGATGCATCACATTAACATAAATAGCTCATAATTACTACAGCTCAAAAACACATTTTAATTCCTTATGATTGTCAATTTTTTTTTTTTTTTCAGGAGCTGAAAGGTAGAAAAGTATATGCAGGCATTCAAAAAAAAAAATTGCATAGATCTTAAACATAAATGCAATATTGTAAGAAACAGAATAAATAAATGAGTGTTAGTGCCTGCCGTGATTAAAACTTGTTGAATGATATCTCTCATGAAATAAACAGCAAAGTGGAAATATAACTATTGCAAGCGTAAAAGGCCTCACATGTTGCTGGAAGGTTCTGTTGTGCTGATCTGTTGTATTACACACGGCTGAGAGTGGAGATCTGTTTAAATGTCACCAGCATCAGCTACCTTATTGGCACAAATGTCTCCCATACACAGCACAGAGCTGAGAATGACCCAAATCCATCTAGTCCCTGCCAACAGCTCCATACAAACACCAACCTTTCTATTTATATAGAGATACAGTCATTTAGATTTATAGTGTCGAGTGTGGCATCTCATCTAGCTTCATCTACACATGACAGAATAAATAATGATGAGACACATATTAATGAATGAAGTGATCTGACAATATGAAAACATGCCACATACTAAATATAATTATGAGAAATTGATGAGAAAAATGCATCGTGAATGACACAGTAAGATTTTGCACATGAAAACATGGAACACACACACACACACACACACACACATACTGTACAATACATGCAATGATCGCTTCCATTTCAAAGGCAATGGGATAACACTGGTTTGGCTGGCACCATGTTGAAAATTTTAGTGAGCTATTCTGTCAGATAACAGTTACAGTAGCTTTTGGCAACATCATAACACAAATGTAACCTCACAAGTGACTGAGTTGGAACACTCTACAAAAGCAGCAACTTTATAGATGAAGTTCAAAAGAGACTCACAACAGATTTCATTCGTGATGGGTCATTTATTGGTCAATTAGTGATGAGTCAGTCATGAACGATCAATTCATCTTTCACATGATAAATAAACAAAAGATTTGGGAGGTAAAGTAATTATTTATTTTGCTCAAATTATCTTTGGCTGCATTTCTAATAGGTAATATTATCAAGATTATGTAAGTGAATGTGTTCAGGGTATTTGGCTGTTGAAAATATTACAATTTAAAATTACTTTGCTTATTTTGATGAACGAGATCAAACAAGGGAGTCATTAAAATGATCTGATCTTCCCATCACTTATTTCAATACAGTATGACTTTCATGTTGCTAAGCTGATGAGAAAATAGGATGATGAACAAAAATAAGTATTAAAGTATTAATAAATAAGTTCTGTGTTCAATTTAGGTGAAAAGAAAGAATCTTAGAAGACTTGATAATGTTGCTGTCTACCTTCTGAACCTATGTTCATGTCAGAAGCATGCCTATGATGCCTAAAAATGCTGGCTATGTAGAAACTTCACTAGGGATTGGAACAGATCTGTTGTCCACAGTCACACACACATGGTCAGAATTGTTTGGTACCCTTGGAAAATATGAACAAAGAAGGCTATGAAAACAAACCTGCATTAATAATCCTTTTTATCTTTTATAAAAAATAAAAAATAAATCACAAATATCTAACCTTTCATTAGGGCAGTGCAATTAATTGAAAAACTGTTTTGATTACGATTTTTGCCTCCAACGATTATGAAGATACAATAATCGAGATAAAATTATTATTGCGCCCTATTCCACAACCTTTTACAGTGCTGCACTTTCGTTGCACCATAAAAAAGCCTATCGAAGTATATTTATTCATGTTTTTAAAAGCGTTACAGAGACCTCAAAGACGGAACAGAACACGTACATGTAAATTAATCTTTTTAGCTCAAGGTGTGCGTCTAAATGGTCAAATACACGCAAAAATTTGTCAAAATGTGGTGCTTAGTGATTATTCAAGTATACCTTCGTCAGTCATGTAATAAATTAACGTAAAGTGACTTGCTTGAGACTGCTTGATACTTGCATACAATAAACAATAAAGCAAACTGAAGTTTGTTTCATTTGTATCTTTTTATTCTACTGTATTTATCCTTTGCTTTTTTATTACAGACAGTTCCATTATTTGTCATATTTTTGGGGACTTTTTGTTTGTTTGTTTGAAATTCTGCTGGTCTCTACAATGTAGAGATACATATTTGATAAGTGTCACTATCTTTAACCTGAATCTTCCTGATTTATCTAGATTCCTTAGCACATCTAAAATCTGAGAACAACTTGATGATGTAACAGAAACTATGGACTCTCTCTTTTCTAGCATTTTAGATACAGATGCTCCTTTACGCTTAAGGAAGATTAAGGAAAACTGACGGTCTGACACCATGGTATAATGAGCACACTCGCACCCTAAAGAGAGCAACCAAAAATGGAGTGTAGCTGGAGGAAAACAAAACTAGAGGTATTTCGTATTGCTTGGCGGGAAAGTGCACTATCCTACAGAAAAGCAAGTAAAACTGATAGATCTGATTACTTCTCATTTAGAAGAAAACAAACATGACCCCAGGTATTTATTCAATACAGTAGTTAAATTACCGAAAAAGATAAAAAAGAGAAAATTGTAACCATCCAGCCGTCAGCTACAGTATCACATCAGACAGTGCACTATAGACCCCCTGAGGAACAGTTCCACTCATTCTCTACTATAGGAGAGGAAGAATTGTATAAACGTGTTAAATCATTTAAACCAACAACATGTATGTTAGACCCCATTACATCTAAGCTCTTAAAAGAGGTGCATCCAGAGTCATAGATCCTCTTCTGACGATTATTAATTCATCACTGTCATTAGGATATGACAGAGGTCAAAACAGAGGTGTTAATTATAGGACATAAAAACTCTGCATGTAATAACCTAGAACTCTGTCCAAGACTTGATGGTTGCTCTGTCAGTTCTTCTTCATCAATTAGGAACCTAGGTGTGCTATTTGATAGCAATCTTTCCATTGAAAGCCACATTTCTAGCATTTGTAAAACTTAATTTTTCCATTTCTGAAAAAATATATACCGTATTTTTTGGACTATAAGTCACACCTGAGTATAAGTCGCATAAGTCCAAAAATAGGTCATGATGAGGAAAAAAACATATATAAGTAGCACTTATTTAGAACCAAGAACCAAGAGAAAACATTACCGTCTACAGCCGCGAGAGGGTGCTCTATGCTCCTCAGTGTAGGCTACAGGAGCAGTGAGCAGCATAGACTGCCCTCTCGCAGCTGGAGACGGTAATGTTTTCTATTGGTTAATTTCTCTCGGTTCATGTCAAATTAATTTTTATAAATAAGTCGCACCTGACTATAAGTCGCAGGACTAGCCAAACTATGAAAAAAAGTGTGACTTATAGTCTGGAAAATATGGTATATATAAATTAAGACCTATTAATTAATTGAAACACTATTTGCCTACTTAATGCTGTTCAGTTGCTTTGTCACAATCTTTATTGTTAAAAGCACTATATAAATAAAGGTGACTTTGACTTGACATAACATAATATTTTCCAACAGGCCACTTCTCCAAAAACATGCTGGAAACAATCAGCAGGTCTTGGTATCATTCAAATAACATCTCGAGGAAGCAGGAGACCAGTGAGTTTGTTATGAAGACCACATGGGGAATTCATCAGTCCTGCATCCCAGATATCACGGTTACAGAAATGTGTATCTCAGCGGATATGAGCAGGTGTGAACCAGTCCTCTTCACAGCACGCATGCAGCTGCATTTGTGTCACTAAGGGATGGAGATGTCAGATTTTACTTTGGACAACTTAACTAGTTATTTATAAAAGAAATGCCGATGACGCAACCAATTGTTAAATGACACGTCCGGTTCAGTTAACCATTTGTATTTGTATAATTTACAATATCAATACGGTAGTAATTTGTACTGGCATTTAAATGTCAAACTTTACTTATATTTACTACAGTTATAACAAATGTTTGGTAACGTAAACAAAAACCGTTAACGCTCCGACTACGTTAACGTTCAACATTTTTTAACTAACGTTAGATAGCAAAGATGCACGCATAGGATTGTGGGTGATTTGAGAGCGCGAAGAGCACGAAGGATACACATATGCATCCTTTCCTGTGTATGGGATATTCTTCGAACGAAGGACTCCGTCCTTGGTTGAAATTCCGAGGATCCTCGACATTGGAACAGTCCTTCGACGGATGTCGATGACGTAGCATCCTCGAAATACTGGCTTCCAAGGATCCTTCCTTGA
Organism: Carassius auratus; assembly: GCF_003368295.1. Classification (NCBI taxonomy): domain Eukaryota; kingdom Metazoa; phylum Chordata; class Actinopteri; order Cypriniformes; family Cyprinidae; genus Carassius; species Carassius auratus. The sequence goes on from NC_039245.1 coordinate 28,280,873, forward strand.
CATTGAGAAACACCTATGGGTTTGGAACGACATGGGAGCAAGTGATTAATGACAAAATGTTTAGGGGTGGAGTATCTCCCTGTTTAAGGGTGGAGTATCTCTTTAAGTGCTCATGTAAAATTTATGTCAGATTCACAACAGCTGAAGTGTCAGAAACACTGAATGTGCCGCAATGGATGAAGTAGCATGAAGGTCCTAACACTTGGACCCAGCCCAGCTGCCAGCTGCACAGATTTGCTCATTGGGAATAACCCTTAAACAAGACACCAGGTGAAGCCATGACACACAAAATGAGCCTGGGCAGAGTTAGATGGCACATTTTCTGAGCTATGAATGCCTCGGCAATCTTGTGTGTAAGCCTTTGACTAAATAAAAGCCTAACCTTTCAGCAAATCATCAAAGTAAATGCTGGTGACGTCTGGAGCCCTTACTTCTGTTGATATATAATAGTGGAGGACAAATGATCTGCACTTTGCCCTTTAAATAGTTGCAAGAACATCATTAGCTTTCTGAAACAGGTCTCCTTTGGACCATTTTCTAAATGTCTGGTTTTAGTGTAATATTATTCCACCTACACGTAAGACAAGATCTCTGTATGCCAGAGATGCCAGGTCTTTGTCTCTATTAGACTGTATGTCTCGGCCAACCAAAGGTGGCTGCGCCAACAAGGATAATCATTATCAGCTTTGAAATCAACACTGCTGTGGGGATGAGGTGAACTAGATGAGAAGTACTGTACAGCTAAGAGCAAGAGAGTGAACCTAAGAGTGAAATTTGGAAGATAATTAAAAACAACAGATTTCAATTCACATTAGCTTCCAATGTGAATAAACCAACAACAATTCACTACTTCAGCAAGGCACTTCTCTTATTCCAGATTAGCTATTATGTCATGACTAATAGCAAGCACACATTTAAGTAGGCATGCACTTTCTGCACTAGATTTCTGCACTTTCTCAGTATAAAAACAGATGGTAGATGTTGGTAACACTTTATTTTACAGTCCTGTTCCGCATCATATTGATTATAATAACTGGGTAATAACTAGGTACTTACCCTGAACCTACCCCAAACCTAACCATAACCCATGTGGTTACCTAAAACATACAATGTAAGTACACATACTTTAAGTACACGTACTGTAAATGCAACCTAGAAGTCTGTATATTTTTGCAGACATGTGCCAGTCAAACGATGCAAATCCTTCCTTTAGATTGCATTGCTGAAGGAAGGGCCACACTTGCAGCATGCTTTTGTGAGCTGAAGTGCTCGTGCAAATCAGTTAGTAAATTTAAAAGGAGATTATATTTGAATATATATATATATATGTATCACCATAAGTGATGCAGTATATAAACACTGTGTTAGTGAGGCAGCAAAGCTCCGAGCAGGATGTAGCTTTTATGGAGGTTACTTTTAGGTGTAAGATAAATTTCAGCATTATGTTGGCAATAACCTCGCCACTCTGAGAAGACTCCCATTGAGATTTTTTTTCAAGATTCCAGTCAAATCCTGCTGTGATGATAGACAGTATATATTCTTAAACCAAGCTTGTTGTGTAAACATTGAATGGAAGAGTTTTAAGAGTTGATTTAACACCAACTAAACCAGCATTAAGCATAAACCAGCCAATAACTGGAATGGAAATCCAGGATAGATTAAGCATAGCTAGAGAGGCTGCCAGTTGGCAGATGGTGCTTCATCAGGTGTCTTCTAATTAATCAGTGCAAGCTTTGCTTTCTCCGCTCAACCAGGTAAAATAAAAACTTACACAAAGCGGCTTACAACACACTGCAACAATATCTATTACTTCCTCAATTCAGTCTATCAGAATCTTTAAAGCTTGGATGAACCATTGTTAATCTCGCTCACTCTAAAACAGTTTACTTTGAATGGGATTACATACATACAGATTATTAATGTCACATCTGTGACTAATAATGACAATATATTGAGACACTTAAGCGAAAGAAAGGCAACAGTTTATTTTAAGGATCAATTCCCACTACTTGATAAGTACACTACACTAAACTGAACACACACACAAACACAGGCTATAAATTACTGCCTTCTCTCATACAACACACATGCACACATCTCACAGGTTGTCTGACAACAACAACATGCACATAAGTCCTACTCCATTTCTGTGTGTCAAATTCTCCTCAAACTTTCATGGGGCTGAAGAACAATCCTGTTATAGTCTGGCAGTGAGAAACTGACACGCTCTGTTGTTTACACATCCTGCAGTTACTCTATCCCAGTGTAACTACACCGTCATGGCAAAAGACTGACAGGTTACCAGTGTGCATATAATGTGAGTGGACTCTTTACCGCTGGGCTGCCGATCTCCTTTGTTCTGGACGGACTGATTATTTAGCATGAGATGCAATGATACGCCACGCCTGAGCTCAAATAAGCAGTGAAAGCTATCAGACAGATAGTCTTATACAGATGATACACACACACTTATACAGTACACACCCAAGGCCTGATATAATCTGAACATCTTTATATATAAACTGAGGTTTTATTTGACTTAAGCTGGCCTAAAGGGTCTGATCAGTTGACATTAACTCAAACCACCTAGGAGACCAGTTAAGAACAGCAGTCCAGTTTAAGCTGTTTTAGGTGTGTGTTTTAGTTTAGTTTTTTTCTCAGCTAAGTAGGCCAAACTAAACAAACAGAAGTGTGACATTTAAGAACATACTTTACACTAGTACGTGAACATAACACTTCTAGCTAAGCTCAATTTCATGCAATGTTGTTTCTAAGAATGTCAGACCTTAATTCATATTGTCATAACGCAATTACGCAACACATTTTCTAGTGTTACTACAAGGGGTGCTTTAGCGTTGTGTAAAGCATTAGTGAACAGTTAGCTGCTGTATTTTCATTGCAGTATAATAGTTTTGCTGATGAAGACACTTAAAGCTAGTGTCAAACTGGTCAGCATTATTAACTACTGTACATGATATAATAATAATCAGATAAAATGAAATAATAATAATCACATCCAGAGTAAAAGACATTTGAAAATAATATCACTGCTGGTTTGTTATCTCAACAATAACACGAGAAAGTATGTTAAAAATATATCAAAAAAGTACACCTGCAATGCATTTGGCCATGCTTTCAGAGATATATTTGTATAACTGCATAAAGTACTACATTTCTGGCCCAAAACTCAAAGCTGATTCAAAAAGTGTTGTACTTTGGTGTGTTGCTATATATGCTGACAACTCAATAGTCCGAGTACAAGCAAACACACCACAAAATACTGGGTAAAAGTGTTTGTTTTCAATGCAGATGCCCTTGTGAAAAATAACTGTTTTAAATTATTCTGAATGTGCACTTGCAGCGTATCTCAGATTTTAAAAGTATATAAAAAAAACTGTACTTACAGATAATATACTGTTATATTAATTGAAGTCAACTTTTAAGTCCTGTTAAAGACAAAACACTTCATGACACTATTTCCTGTAGTAAGTACTCAGGAAGCAGACAGACTGGCTAAACCGACCGTCTGCTAGCCACCTCACACCACAGAAATCAGTTACTTCTTATTACACAGTGACTCTTTCACGTACGATATTACACTCTAGAGACTGTGTCTGTTCCTTGAACTAGAAAATACAATACAAATTTAAGAGTAACAATTTAATTGATGATCAACAAATAAAAAACAGATGTAATATGGATAAACAAATGATAAAGCTTGGCTTATTGAATAGCAGGTCCCTTTCTGTGAAAACCCTTTTTTAAATGATATCATTACTGAACATAACCTAGATGTGCTCTGTTTGACAGAAACCTGGCTAAAACAAGAGGATTACATTATTTTAAATGAGTTTACCCCGCAAGATTACTTTTATAAACATGAGCCACCGCCAAAAGGTAAAGTGGCTTCAGGTATAACTCGTTTGAAGTAATGGCACATCATATAACATCATCCAGAGAAACACGTGTTAATGATAAATCTCCTGTTATGTTTGTACTGGCTACTGTATACAGGCCACCAGGGCACCATACAGACTTTATTAAAGAGTTTGCTGATTTTATATCCAAATTAGTGCTGGCTGCAAATAAAGTTTTAATTGTTGATGATTTTAATATCCATGTCGATAATGAAAAAGATGCATTAGGATCAGCATTTATAGACAATTTTGAACTCTATTGGGGTTAGGCAACACATCTCAGGTCCTACTCATTGTTGAAATCATATTCTAGATTTAATACTGTCACATGGAATTGATGCTGATGGTGTTAAAATTATGCAGCTAATCATTGATCACAGTTCATTATCTAGTAAACTTCATATAGCTAAGACTGTAAATTTTACTCCTTGTTACAAGTATGGTAGAACCATCACTTCTACCACAAATGACTGCTTTGTAGGTAATATTCCTGATTTATCTCAATTCCTTAGCATATCCAAAACCTCAGAACAACTTGATGACTCGATGAAGTTGCTCCTTTACGCTTAAGAAAGATTAAGGAAACCAGTTTGACACCATGGTATAATGAGCATAATCGCATTTTAAAAAGAGCAGCCCAGATGGAGCGCAGCTGGAAGAAAACAAAACTAGAGGCATTTCGTATTGCTTGGCATATTAGTGCTGCGTTCGACACTATTGACCATGACATTTAATTGAATAGACTAGAAAACTTCTCTGGCATGAATAGAAGTGCATTAGCACGATTCAAACCGTACTTATCTGACCACCATAAATTTAGTGCAATTCACCTAGGTGTGCTATGATTGCTAAATTGAAAACCACATTTCTAGCATTTGTAAAATAGCATTTTTTCATCTAAAAAATATATCTAAATTCAGTCCCTCCAGAAAAACGCAGATTTTTTTTTGTGATTGTTGCGGGCAAAAATCCTTGATTTTGCGGCACGTTTTCTTTAAAAATGCGATGGAATATGCGGGATATTTTTGCAATTTTATGCAATGAAATTGCGCGAACATGCAAAAACTGTGGTTTGATAAAAAAAAGAGAAAAAAAGGTTATTCCCCCAACACTTTTTTTCTCACTAGGCTACTACCTTAATGTAAAGAGTAATTTCTTATTACTTCCTATGATAAGCAAGCATACTAAATCACAGAATATTTAAGTTGCAATCTCTTACTGCAACGTAAATTATACATTATTTACATACTACTAATGTAATTACAACTGTTAGTTTTTGGTACTGTTCTGTAACAAAAAAGTGCAATCTTACATCTGTAAAGTTGCATCAACTTCTGAATGAAACTACAACAGTGTTAGTAGCCTAGTGAGAAGGGGGTGTTGGGGGAATCACCTTCTTTTCTCTATTTCATCAAACCGCAGTTTTCGCAAGTTCTCGCAAAATAATTTGGCTCCACTCATGTAACATCGTGAAACTGCTTGGCGCATTCTTTTGCGCTTATTTTTGTTGGCAAATAAGAATGATTTGCGGGCTTCTGGTTTCACCGCAGGGTTTGCAGATGATGTTCACGTTACGTAATTACGTCACTTCTTAAGGTTCCCATGGCAATAGGGGAAAATGGCGCTTTACTTGTGTGAAGTAAACGCAACATTTTTCAACTTTCTGCTAATATATATGTGAGTTTTTTGCAACAAAAATACAGGGATTATGAAATCATGCTAGCCCCGCATATTTTGCTTTCTGAAATCGGCAATTTATGCTGCAAAAGAGCGGCGTATTTGAAATGTGACCCCGCATAAATATGCAGCCTTTGGCTGATTATGCATTAAATCAAGCGATCGCATAATCGCGTTTTTCTGGAGGGACTGTAAATTATGACCTATGCTCTCAATGTCATTGGCGAAATGTTAATTCATGCGTTCATGACCTCAAGGTTAGATTATTTTAATGCTTTATTAAGAGGTTGTTCTGCATGCTTAATAAACATACTCCAGCTAGTCCAAAATGATCAAGATCCTTTTCTATTTGGCACTCAAACTCTGGAATAACCTACCTAACAATGTTCACATTCTGTCAGTTTAAATCTAGATTTAACTATATTAAACACACTAACACATTTATAATGTTCATATACATTAAAGGACTTTCAGGCTGTATTAATTAGGAAAACCGGAACCAGGAACACTCCCCATAACACACAATGTACTTGCTACATTGCTAGAAGAATGGCATCTACACTAATATTTGTCTGTTTTTCTCTTATTCCGACGTCACCGTAGGCACCAGATCCAGTCTGTGTCCAGATCAGAGGGTCACTGCAGTCACCCGGATCCAGTACGTATCCAGACCAGATGGTGGATCAGCACCTAGAGAGGACCTCTACAGCCCTGAATGTCAGTGGAGACCAGGACAACCAGAGACCGATTCAGACAAGATGGCCACTGGTACAAGAGCACAGGAAACAGATGATTCTTCTTCACAATCTGACTTTGCTGCAGCCTGGCTGCTTTGGACTTGCCAGAGGAGAATTGCACACGATTTTATCTCCATTCTGTCACTGATGGAGTTTTGGTTCCTTGCTGCTGTCACCTCTGGCTTGCTTAGTTGTGGACACTTAATTTCCAGCAATTTTGTCGACTTATTATAAGATATTTTTTAAACTGAACTGAGCTGGATGATGACATCATTAAATTCAATGAAGAACTGCCTTTTTGCATTATTGATACACTATTTTTCCATGTAATGCTGTTCACTTGCTTTGTTACAATCTGTATTGTTAAAAGCACATTATAGATAAAGGTGTCTTGACTTGACTTTTAAAAAGTATTCTAGTATAGATCACTTTCACAAGGGTTCTAATGCAACGAAGCGCTGGGATATTGCTTACTGACTTAACTGAGCTGAAATATGACACATTTGTCTTCTATTGAGCTGCTAGTTGAATTGAGTTAGTTTCATAGTGATAAATGGTGCAAGATTGACACTGTTACTGAAATTGAATTAACATTGAACCAAATTGAGCTGAATAATAACAATATTGTCTTCTACAGAGCTGCTTTATGACTGACTGAATTTGTTTTCATAACATGCATTTTTAAACATTAACACTGTTTCCCCTGTCCCCTTCTTTTAATGTAAAGCAGCATTAAAAAATATGTATTTTATAAAGTTCTGTACAAATAAATGTGACTTTGTACCATCTTGAATTCTTTTCAGCCTATTTTTCTGCATTCTGTGATTGCATAAATTTTAAACAGCACAATTTTGCTGACTGTAAAAAATTGTATATATATATATATATATATATATATATATATATATATATATATATATATATATATAAAAGTTGGTAGTGCTTATGCCGATGAAAAAACCTCTCTAGGTAGGTAGTATAGCTCAATACAGTAGGTTTTACTAGGTTAGTACATCAATCATTTCAGAAACTCTAAAAACTGTATTACAGCAACAAGGCACAATCCGGAAACATGACAGGCCTGTGAAGGGTGGCAAATAAACCCGGCAGGAACAATGCACTAAAGCCCACAGAAGTGTGCAGCTCACCAGGAAATGATGCATGTGATGTCAGCAAAGACACTTTTGCCTTGTCTCTGTGGAGCCTCAGGATCTGTTCATTTACTCACAGCTCTTGCTGGCCTTTCTGTTTGTGTGTATGTGTGTGTGTGCATGAGCTTGTGAGTGAGTGTTCCGCCGCATGTGTGGGTGAATTTTGCTACTGACTTTCTCAAGGCAACCCAGTGGTACCCTGCTGTCACCAAGGAAACTGAGAATATCATTCATATCTCTGTGTATCTGCCTCCAGCATGTTGGTATCCATGAGACATGTCTTTCCGAATCATAGTTTAGAGTGGTTTTTAAGTTTTAAACAGTGTGGAAGATATCGATCTGACAACGTATATATTATGACAACCAGAAAAAGAAACACATATCAGTGCACCTTACTATTCTCATTTTCTGTTGACTTCCCCAAAGCTACATTGACAGGAAAAGAGCTAAAATGTTTTAATTCCTAACACAGTTTTGTATGACTTCAGAAGACTTGAAATACAGTGTGGTTTCACTTACTCATTCTACTAACTATAAGTAACTGCAAGTCAACTAAGTCAAGTTGAGTTTTATTGTGCCTCACAGGACCACAGTGCTACATAAATACAGACATACAACAAGGGCTTGACATTAACTTTTTTGCTCCAAAGTTACTTTCAGATATACAGTACTGATAAACTAACGTTAAATATAAATGTATTTAAATCAGCTAGTTCACATATAGTCGGATGTAACTGTCATATTGCCCGTACTTTGACAAATCTGCCGCATCAGCGCATGGAAGTTATGTCTAAATGTTCGGCAAAATCAGTCAACAATGAAAATCAATAGTAGATTTCATTTGAAGTCCAACAGTTTAACACTAATATTGGACATAAACAAATACATTAAATATAAAGTAGGCTATTCAAAACAGGTAAGTTCATATATTTATCAGTCATACAGCGCTCTGGACCGTGCGCCCTATGACGAGCCCGACGCACCACCATAGAAACAAGAATGAGATGCATTCTAACATAACTGTGACATTAAACTCAGTTAGTGAGGGCTCGTTTAAAATATTGCACATATATAGGCCGATCAGATTACTTGTTAAAGTGCAATGAAATGCCTTACATATGCAGACGATGTACGTCTGTTTGTGGATAGAGACTTCACCAGCTACATGCGCTAATCCGCATTTACGCGCACACTCGTGCGTGTGTGTTTGTGTGTGTGTGAAATGCGGTGCTGAAATGAAATAGCTGGGCAGTTTGATAGCTGAATTATAATTGGCCACCTCTTAACCTGCGGGTCAGGTTGGGGCGGGTAAGGAAATGTTACTTTATTTGCAGGGCGGGCTGGGGCGGGCCAAATAATTTCAATAAAGCTGGACCCGCATGTTGGAAAAAACCCCAACCCGTGCATCACTAGTGTGCATGTAATACTCATGGCAGGTGTAGTGTAGTAGTGTCACACTGCAATATCACTTATTTCAGATGCCTTTTAAAAACACTAAAATTATTCAACCCACCAAATTGGAGTCACTGTGTTACCCGCCACGAGCAAAATCCACCCACATTTGGCGGGTATTAATGTCAAGCCCTTCATACAACAATGAAGTAAAACAGTATAAACCTATACATAACTTACTGATAGATTTTGGCTATAAATAAACTATATATAAATGTTTACCTTTACATGAGTTAAAAAATGCAGAGTATTTGAATGCTTCACGTAAACATTGTACACATACACGACAAACCTACTGACAGATTTTGAATATGAATATACAATATATACATTTTTACATATACATAGACTGGAAAATAAATATATATATATAGACTAAACGAATGCTTCACATAATACTGTACATGAGCAAAGATAAATATTTTAAGTCAAGCAGCTGGCTGGGGGAACAGTACAAGATGATTTTTAGTGCATGAGCATGTAAACACACATATTATGTATTTTGCGGGATTATGTCCATACAGCAGTGTGTGTGAAAAGTATATAGTGTGCATAGAGGAGAATTGCACAAAAAGAAATGTTTCAGACAGTTTTTTCTGTGATGTGGTAAGCTTGGGGGGGGGGGTGTTTGTGGGGTGGAGGAGGTGAGATGGTCCATGTTTCAGGCAGTAGGGGGTTTGTGTGGGGTTTCAGAAGAGGACAGGGTGATTTGAGTTCAGGGCTCTCACAGTCTGGGGGAAAAAGCTGTTGATCAGTCTGGCAGACTGGGTTCTGATGCTCAGGTACCATCTTCCTGATGGTAGGAGCTGGAAGAGACTGTGGGAGGGATGGGTGGGGTCTATCACGATTCTGTTGGCTTTGCTGGAGCATCGTGTGAGGAAAATGTCCAGGATGGAGGGAAGAGAGGCACAGATGATCTTTGCAGCTGTGTTCACTGTTCGCAGGAGGGTCTTGTAGTCTGCTGCACTACAGTTCCCATACCAGACAGTGATGCAGCTGGTCAGCACACTCTCTATGGTTCCCCTGTAGAATGTGATGAGGATGGGTGGAGGGAGACTTGCTCTTTTCAGCTGGCGGAGAAAATGTAGCCATTGTTGTACCTTTCCTTGGAGAGTGACATGGTGTTGGTGGTCCAGGTGAGATCCTCTGTGATGTGCACTGCCAGGAATTTAGTGCTGCTGACTCTCTCCACTGTCAAGCTGTCGGTTATAATGGTCAGTAGAGGATGGTAAACAGAGTTTCTCCAGAAGTCCATCACAACCTCCTTTGTCTTACTCTGTCAACTTTGAAACTTTCTCTCTATATTGTGTTTCATTGCTGTTGCTGATGAGATCTACCACAGTTGTGTCATCCACAAACTTGATTGGAGGATGTGGTTGGAGCTGAACTTGGTAGTGCTGTCGTGGGTCAGCAGCATGTGAAGAGCAGCGGGCTGAGCACACAGCCTTGTGGGTCACCTGTGCTCAGTGTGGTAGTGGTCGAGGTGCTGTGGCTGACACAGACTGAAAGGTCTTCCACTTAGAAAGTCTAGGATCCAATTACAGAGGGATATGTTTAGGCTCTGCAGGTTTAGTTTATTAATGAGCTGTTGTGGGATTATTGTGTTTAAAGCTGAGCTGAAGTCGATGAACAGCATTCTAACATAGGAGTCTTTATTTTCAAGGTGGGAAGAGCCAAGTGGAGGGTGGAGGAAATTGCATCGTCTGTAGAGCGGCTTGGACGGTATGCAAACTGGAGCGGATCAAGTGTGTTGGGCTGGCTGGTTTTGATGTTGTGCATGACTAAACTCTCAAAGCACTTTATCATGATTGGAGTCAATGCAATGGGACGGTAGTCTTTTAGAAACGACACAGGTGATTTCTTTGGAACCGGTATGATTATTGTGGCCTGCAGCCTTGCGTGGGTTAATCTTAGATAGGGTCATCCTTAGGTCGGCTAGAGACAGACAGAGCGCCTGGTCATTGGGAGGTAAGGGCAGTTTTTGCAGGTGTGTCACTGCATTTCAAACCATGAATAAAAGTGGTTGAGTGCATCTGGGAGGGATGTGTCATTATCACAGGCCTGTGGGGGGGGGGCTTGTAGACAGTGATGGTCTGAATGGCTTCCCACAGGCTCTGTGTGTCTTTGCTGTCTGTGAAGTGATTGTTGATTTTTTTCAGCATATGACTGTTTTGCATTTTTGATGCCACAGGACAGATTGGCTTTTGCTGTTTTGAGCGCTACATAATCTCCTGATCTTGATGCTTTATCTCTGGTCTTTAGCAGCCCACGAACCTCTGCTGTCATCAGTAGCTTTTGGTTTGCACTTGTGGTGATGGTCTTGGTGACTGTCACATTATCAATGGACTTTTCTATATAAGCACTCACAGTTTCAGTGTACTCCTGCAGGTCTGTGAGGTTGCTGTAGCTGGCTGCCTCTTTAACCTCTTAGCCACCAACCCGACGCCCTCATCCTGAACACCTCTTGCACGTGTCAGTGTTTATGAATAGATTAAATGCAACGGGACACATTTAATCTTGACAAACTATGTATCATTGTAAACGCTGTACATACCAGATCCGTCGTAATAACGAGTCATAAACACAACCACTGCTGTAAATCCCGGTTTAGTTAGAAAGGTAAGGGTCCACTAAACGACATCTCATGAAACACGTTTAGTCTAACGAAGCAATAACGTTGTAACATGGATCATAATTCCTTTGTTTATGTTTCATTTCTTCAGCGACAGAACTGTTTGCATCCGTTATGGAATAACTCACGGTCGGAAACTGCGTCTTCGTAGTAAAAAACGGCATGGTTTTGCAGCGTACAGTGTCACAAACAGAATGAGATGATCCACCGGAAAAGAAGAATGAATGAAAGATAGGCGAAAGATAGTTTATTTGAATTTGCCGCTTTCTCCTGTGGGCTCGTGACGCGCTCCGACGCAACTGTCAGCTGATGGAGGCGGAACTTATAGCGATCACCTTTTTCGTGTTTGTTTTATTTTTCAACAGTTTTTATATATGTGAGAGTGTGTTTTATGTTGAATGTGAATGTATCTGCATGATTACCATCTGTTTGAGTGCAAATCAGCCCAAATTAGCTCGCTATTACTGTATGATCACGGCTATCTAATTGAACGTGTCTATATGAATAGAGAGAGTGGATTATTTACTTATTTGCATCGTAATTCATTGTAAATGCTGCATTTCTGGCAATCTCAGGATTTTCTGTAATTGGCAAACAGAGTTAAATCTTTTTTTTTATTTTTTTATTATTCTTATTTTTCTTACTCAAATTATTTTTATTGTATTTTTCTAGTCCTCAAATAAATCACTTATAACATGTCTAAGTTTCTGTCTTGTGTTTAATAATTGAAAAAGACTATGCAGTGGTATTTTTACTGACTAAATAGTTTGTAGAAGCCTTCAATACTATTGGGAAATATATTTTCTTATATTTGGTTGGTCTAGACATATTCTCAGAAAAATATATGCAGGAGCCTCATTTTTCATGATATCTTATTCAAATTTGAAATAGAAACTCATGAGACATGTGCCTTTCAACCCATTACTTTTCTAAATTGCTCCAGGACTCATATTATGTATTTTATTATCAAATAAGAAAATATTTAAGTGTGGTAAAAAAAAAAAAAAAAAAAAAATTCAAGGCACTCCATTGTCTATAACTGTTAATATTTTTGAGCATTATCAAATCTGGTTGATAAAACGTAAAGCCTTTCTTTCCAAAGACACCAAAATTATGTTTGTAACACACTGAAGTAGGAAACTGTTACAATTATTATTTAGGTAGAGCACTTTCAGCTGTGAGACCCATAATGGGGGGTGCTGGCTAACAGGTTTTAAACATGTTCCAGTCTGTGCACTGAAAGCAGTATTGTAGTGTTGAGGTGGTATCATCTGGCCAGACTGTGACTAACTCTCATTAATTACTTATAGTCAGAAGAATGTCTGTTGGGGGGAGCATCTTAATAAAGTGTTAGCAAATATTACATTTATAGTTCACCCAAAAATCTAAATTTGCTGTTCATTTACTCATGCCATCCAAGATTTATTTTTCTTCAGTAGAACAGTAATGAATATTTTTAGCTGAAATCTTGGTCATTGCTGATTCATTAAATCCAAGTCAGTGGCTGCCCATCTTTGAGAATAAAAAAAATGCATATCAAGGAACTTATTAAAATGGATACCCGTGGCTCCTAATGATATATAAAAGTCTTATTAAGGGAATTAATCAATCTGTGCAAAAATCTGAACCTTATTTACAACATCATAACCTGTAATACAGAGCCTCACTTAAGGGGTAAGGGGTTTCTAGAACTGTTTCAATTCACTAGTTCATTTACATCATTACACAATGATTTAACAATTGTATAATTATTAAAGCTCCCAATTATTATGTGAAACATGGATGTTTTATATCATATCAAGTGAATAAACTTGTCTGGATAAGACAGATGAGTGCATTAGGCTCATGATGAGCAGTGAATGAAATCCTGTGAGCAGTTTCAGAGTGTGTAAAGAACTAAACATAAATGTGACTGCTCTTGAGTGAACCGCTTGGTCCTGGGCCTGTAATGACCATGTGCTGACACTGTAGACGAGAGGGTGCTACCCTCACTCTGGAAGGTAATTTGACAGTAAATGGCAGTCCTGTTTCTGAGCCATAATTCCAGAGGAGAACAGCTGAGTCACATCACAATGGGGTGTACTGAGATTCAGTTCACCTTAACCCAATAGATGCTTTGGGGTTTGACATGGTTATACATTTCTTTTTGGCTTAATGTCTAATGACAAAACCTAGCATAACCAAAATGTTCTGTAGTATCAGAAATAATACATGGTACTCCAGAGAATTTCAGAAAATGTCACAGTGCTACCACATGCAAGTATAATATATAAGCAGGCACTTAAAAGCATTTACAGTATACTAAATGCACACTGTTTACAATGAAAAACAGGTGTGCTTGGATTGTTTAGAGTGTTTGAAGGATCACAGAAAGCTAAAGTGAGTGGTGGCGTGGTATTGGGTGTGATAGGGCCGGATAATTGATGAGAGTGGAGTGATGTCCCTCTGTCAAGTGCCTCATCTCAATGTTTAACTATCTGACACATAGAGGGGACAGGCGTGTATCATCACAGAAGCCACAGGGTCGCACCTGCAAGACAAAACATGACCGCCAGCCGCTGATTCACCAGGACAGCTAAAGTCCTGCCATTTATATTCAGCTTCCCTCAGCTACTTTTAATGCTGTTGGCTATTCAGCATAGAAAGTCTGAAAATATAACCTCCTTTATTGAAAACGTTTCAACAAAGTTTCAAAATCACATGATAACTTACAACGGTAGCTGTGTATTATGAAACCAAGAAGATATACTGTACGAAACACAGAATGAACAAGTTATATGGGAGCTTTAACTAAAGACTGAAGAAAAGAATACAACATCCAAAAACACTAATGCAAGAGATAAATCTGAGAAAACATACAGTAAACATACCTGCATTACTAATCAACAGAACAAGAACAGATGTATAACTCCATTACACATTCTGACCACACAGTTTAAACAAAATCTAGGTTTCTCTTTATTGGACTTATATTAGACAAATTTCCCTGAGAATGGGACAGGAAAATCTTATTATGCAATGCACAGTAAACATTATATATAATGGAGTTTATAAAAAACAGTGAGAAACTCTTTATAGAGAACAAACTTAAAGTGAAATGCATGTGGGTGAGAGCACGTCCCAGATGACCACATTAATCATGTTTAAAAAGATTAGACTGAATAAATCCTCTAGTGTTCTCTTTTCATTTCATTATTCGTCTGCATGGTCATTCCCTCTCTAATTGACTCATTCTGTTGTGTCACATTAGCATGGAGTGGGTGCCCTGTGTTTCCAGCTGTGAGTGCTCTTTCCCTCTCTCGTGGGCAACAAACATTAAACAATTTAATGCACTGTGAGTAAACCTTTCCCTGACCTATTTTCTGTCCACAGCCAGAGCTGGAGGGTCTCCTCACATATCACACACTAACACATACTGATGTGACACCAGAGGTCCTGCAAATTAAACAGAAGCAAGCCTGCTGCCTATTGCATCATACTACATAGCCTCAAACTTATTTCATCATTGGATCACAGATAACGATTATCTGAGATAACTGCAATTACTTATACTGTACTGTATGTTCCCAATCATATCCATCTTAATATAATCTGATATTATCATTTTTAGTACTGGTCGTTACAGATACCTACTGCATTTTCAATGAATTATTATTATTACATATATTTTTTTTTTAATTTTGGTAGAGAACCATATTAGTTATTATTATTATTATTTTTATGCTTGGCCATCCCAGACAATTCACTGGTGCATTTTGCATATTGTGCATGCACAGAATGCATTCCGGATTCATATAATTCCAAAAATCTGCAAAGACATGTAGTTTATGAGTGTAGGAGAAGTCTGGAGTGGAAGAATTTGTCGGGCTTTGACTGGTCTTATGTGTGTGGTACGACAGATTTTTTCACAAATTTATGATTTAAATCAAAAAATTTTCCCCCTACTTAAAATCAATATTCAGATGACAAAGAAATTGTTCAAAACAAGTTTTAATATTATCCTTGATCATTTAACAGTCAAATTTATAACTGAGACAAAAAAAAAGATTTACCTTAATGCACCTTTTTTTTTTTTTTTTTTTGTTATACTAGCCCCTAACCATCCAAGTGTATACTTGGTGTTAAGAGCTGTTAAGATTAAAACAGACAACTCCACACTGAGTCAGTGTCGTGGACGTAGGACAGAGCAAGTGTAAATATATTTTCTAGTCTAGATTTCCATCTTGCAATGCCGCTGTTTTAGGTTATTTATTTATTTATTTATATATAAATTATTTGTAAATAGAGCAGACACTGGCTAACTGTGTCTACACTAGATGCAAGAGTTCACATACTGCGCACCGCTGCGCTAAAAAAGTCCATCTAAACTTGATGACATCCCTACAGTTGCAAATCATCTGAGCATAGTGTCAGTACATTTCTTATTGTCTTTTGGTTGAATCGCGCCACTCATGTCCGGTGTAGACATGGTGTGAGTTTTTCTAATGGGTTATGTTATAGCTATGTTTTTATGAAATATCTGTATTGACTGCATGATCATATCATCGTATTATTTACTGCCATGCGAGCCACAAAAGAAAAGCTTGGCGAGTCGCGCAACGAGTAACAATGCTGTAGGTTGCTTTTTGGCAGGTGTGCTTGTCCTGCCACAGTCTTCTTCATTTCGGAGGGCGAAACATCCCTCTCACTCGGCAGCATGTCTCTATTGCAAACACGCGCGGGGAGAGTTAAGCCCAATCAGAACTACAGGAGCCCAGAGTGGAGCATCGAGTTATGAAGAAAAACCATTTTCATTCAAACAAATCGATGTAAACTACACATTCGAGTTAATCGATAAAATCGATTTATCACCCAGCCCTAGAGTGTGATGTTTAGGTTTCCATATACCAATGACTTTAATGAATGTTTTTTATTAATGTTCACATTAATAATGTGATTATATGTCATTCAACAATGTGAAACATATGTACCTAGCTTGCACACAAAAATGTATGAAATAAAAGAAAAATCATTCATCTTAATCACTTCATGACTATTAATTGCCAGCACAACTGGACTAAGCTGGCAGGCATGAAGACACAGATGGGATTTTTTATAGGGAGTGTATTCTTCCTCTTACATAAGATGCCCACGCCTTGCTATTCCTCATCGCTCTGCCCTATTGGATACCCACCAGGTGGCACAACGCACTACATAATTCCACCCCCCAAACCCCACCCCACCCACAGACTTCTTTGAGCTTAGCTGCAAAAATCACTCGTAACATATTCAGAAGATGACTGCTGGGATAGAGGATCAGTCTTATGCTGAGGTCACACTTAATACACACTGAAGTTTTATTAAAGAGCACTAACACACACTGTCAGATTACAGCTATACACACACACCCTACCACAGGAGATGGCAGAATCATACTGCCACAGCAAAAATGTTTTAACTTTTAAAAAATAAATGAATAACTTAGTAAAGTAATAGCACGGATATAAGCAATCACCGATTACTGGTATAAGTTTTGAGGTTTGTTTAAATCATTAACCCTAACTATCAGCAATAGTAAGACTGGTGCATCATTTAGCAATCATCACTCATAATAACCATATGCTGTTCTTAAGGGAGACAAACTGATTGATAATTGAAGGCTAACAGTTTTCTGTTTGTATATGTGTGGGAGAGAGAGGTTATAAAGATAAAAATTATCTGTTCTTGTCACTAAATCTGTTGACTCTATATCATTCAGCAAGAGCCCACATTTACTGTTCTTAGCATTCTTTTAGTAAGACAGCAGGATGCTGGCTGCTTGTGGACACAATTGGGGATTTGGCTCCCAATCCAGTGTTATATCCCTCTTAGTTTCTGTCAGAAGAGAAATGGGGAAAAAAAAAGAATCTCTTGTCAAAAGAAGAATCACAAATTCCCATCTCCATGAGTGATACAGGACATTTAAGAACTTAAAGCTCTCTGGAATACTTGACTCTGATTCGCTGTTACAATAATAATAATAATAATAATTATTATTATTATATTTTTTAAATGGCTGCAAACTGTACATGGATCAGGCTAATACATTAACAAGGTACACCTGTTCAAAAACCCATTTGTGCTCAATTTCATCACTGTACAAAAGATATCACTGACTATACTGTACAAAAGATATCACTGACTATGTGAGGCCTACAGTGGCTGAGAGAGCTCAGTGTGAAGTGAAGTGGATATGTGAAGTAAAGTGCACTGCAAGTCTGCAAAAAAAAAAAGCAAAAAAAAAAAAAGGTTAATTAAACAAATATCTGCATCAATGTGAGAATACATATGCTACAAATCCTCACAACGCAACCAAATATAGAAACATACTGCAAATACTCACAGAATAACAAAATACAGAAACCAGCTGCAAATACTCACAAAACAACCAATTACAGGAATAAGCTCCAGATATTACAGCGCAACAAAATCCAGAAACATGCAGCAAATACTCAAAAAACAACCAATTATAGGAATATGCTCCAAATACTTACAGCACAAATGCATACAGAAAGCAGCTGCAACAAACCCAAACCCAAACTCAACAAAACCAAATAGAGAAACGTAGCAAATATTCACAAAACAACCAATAGCCGGAATACGTTCCAAATACTCATAAAACAACCGATTACAGGAATGTGTTCCAAATACTCTTAGTGCAACAAAATACAGAAACCAGCTGCAAATACTCACAAAACAACCAATTACAGGAATACGCCCCAAATCCTCAGAACATTAAAAAAAATACAGAAACTTGCTGCAAATACTCACAAAACATACAATTATTGGAATACGCCCCAAATACTCCCAGCGCAACAAAATATAGAAACCAGCCTCAAAAACTCACAAAACAACCGATTACAGGAATATGCTCCAAATACTCAGAATGCAACAAAATACAGAAACCAGCTGCAAATACTCACAACGGA
The DNA here is from genome assembly GCF_003368295.1 of Carassius auratus. Lineage (NCBI taxonomy): Eukaryota > Metazoa > Chordata > Actinopteri > Cypriniformes > Cyprinidae > Carassius > Carassius auratus. The sequence continues at coordinate 28,299,386 of NC_039245.1, forward strand.
ACAAAGTACAGGAACATACTTCAAATACTCACAACACAACCAAATACAGGAACATACTTCAAATACTCACAGCAAAGCGAAATACAGAAAGCAGATGCAAATACTCAATACAACCAAATAAAGAAATGTTGCAAATATAGACAACACAACCAAATACAGAAATGCGCTACAAAAACTAAACGGAATACAGAATACAGTTTTTGCAGCACGTTGACAATGTGATGAAATGTTTTCATGTGCATGTGATTTTTATATGCATCTTCAGTTGCAGCGTGTTGCACTCTCTCAGCCACCATAGAGGCCTCACTACTACAGCAGCAGATTAGGTCCGTCCTGTGTGATGAACAGTCATCTTGTGGTTCTCTGACAGGAAGTTGTTAGGAAGACAGAAGCTGGAAAGGTTATACAGAAATACAAAAGCTCAGAATCTTGCAATTTTGCACATGCAAGAGCTCTGGAGCTCCATGACGTCTAGTGCAACAAAATGGCAAAACACAACACATCCAATGAAAGGATTTAAGCTGCCCAAAAACAGTAGATCAAGAACACAGATGTCAGACAAAAGCTCAAGATACTTCTGTCCAGACATAAACCATCTTTTTTGGAGGAGATGCACTGACATTGCTTTCTGAATACATGTGCTTGTATTTTAATTAATCAAATGAATTGATCATTCATTTGAATGACAATAACACTTTTTATTTATTTATTTATTTTTATCCTGAAATCAGATATCCCTAGTAAGTATGGTCCATAATGTTTTACTTGAAATTATGAACTTATTGGCTAAAATCATTTATCCCAACATAATAGGGAGGGAGCTTGATTCTCAACATTGGTTAATATTGATAATATTGATATTGCATTGCATTATCAAGCGCAAGGTTGGGGGTTCGATTCCCCGGGAACACATAATAGGTAAAATCTGATGGCCTGAATGCACTGTAAGTCACTTTGGATAAAAGCGTCTGCTAAATGCGTCTGCTAAGTGCATAAATTTAATTTTATTAAACTTGATAACATTGCAACATTGTTATTGTTTTAACAAGCTGACATTATTATTACGGTTACATTTTAGACACAATACTGTCCATTTCAGTCCACTGTCCACTCTACAGATTCTGGTTTATTAGAAGACTGGCTACTATACCACTTCTGTAAATGGCCAACATTAAGTCAAGCCAGGAGTCTGCTAAAAGCAATGTGTCAAATCTGAAATCTTCGGAAGAAATTCTGTGCTTTGGTCTGACAGCAAATTGCTCTTTTGGCACTCACACAATTCAGCCTAACTGTATGCTGCACCTTTTACGCATAGCAATCTGCTAAGATTTTCCTTCTACAGATCTTTAAGAACTTTTAATTTAATATGTTTGTTAAAATGTGAATTCATAAAGATTAATATATATGAATCAGGTAAAAATTATCACAAGAGAGCAAGGATATTCACTACAATCCATTTTCTCTAGCTCACAGCCCTGATGGAACTCCTTAGCCTTAAATTGAAAGAAAGATGAACAGTGCTGCCACACTTCTTCAACCTGATTTTAGCACACAAAGGGTCTAACACCTTTACATCTGACCTACTTACAGATAAACCACCACAGACCACCTGAAGAACCCCCACACATCTCTCATTTCCTCTGCAATGAAATACTGCAGAGGGACTTGCATGACTGTCATACAGAATCAACAAATCTCTGTTGCTAAAGTCATTTCATGCTCCTCTATTGGCTGATTCTCCTTAGCGTGGTCATTCTGACAGATTTCACCAAATAAAGCTGTCGAACTCTGTGAAAACCATGCCATTTTAGCTTGCTTCTACGATATTTTTTGATTTACCAGACCCAAACACTCTGCATTTTAAAAGGTGTCATATGATGTTGCTAAAAGTAAATTTTGTGTATTTGATTTAATGTAATGCGTTTATGCAGTTTAAGGTTAAAAAAAAAAAAAAAAATTTCCCACATACTGTACATTATTGTTGCTCCTCTATGCTCCACCTTTCTGAAACACATACATTTTTACAAAGCTGATCGTTCTGAAAAGCGAGGTGTACACTGATTGGCCAGCTATTCAGTGCATTGTGATTGGCTGAATACCTCAAGCGTGTGACGGAAATGTTACGGACCTTACCATACTGTGATGCCCTGTCCCAGCGCGATGAGACAAAACCAATTAAACCCATTACAAACTACGCATTTGTTGTATCCAGTGGAGACAAAATCACTGATTATAATGACTTATTGTGTACTGTATTTTTACGCATTAAATTGCATATCACACTTCGTAAACATAAAAGTATGTCTGCATTGATCAGAGAAACGACAAACAACAAACGCTACTCTACACTGCTCAAAATTCGAATCATCAGTGGACATTCTTTAAATATGTAAACATTCTCAGAAGTCAGAAGCGCCAGACTGTCCTTGCAAAGTTGGAACTACCCCACTTTACAGAAACAGACAACGGCATGTTATGTGGAGGGTAGGCATGAACTCAAATCGCAGACAGGAATGCACAAAACACAGGATTTATTACGGGAAAAATGGGGAAAACAAAACCCACGAGGGGGAAAACAATGACAAGGGCAGAGACTAAATAACTAAACAAGACTGGGTTGACACGATAAACAAAGACTCTAAACACTAAAACACTAACTTTAGATAAACAAACCGGGACTCACAACTTCTTCTTCTAGGTGCAACAATGGGTAGCAAAATATCACAATATAGAAACATATAGAGACAATGAACCAACAAAAGACAGAGCACACTAGGGGATATGAATAAGAAGACTAATCAAGACACAACAGGTGGCACAGGTAAGGCAATCACGACAAGACTAGGATAACAAGGGGGGCGGGGCAAGGGAACGAGACAACACAAGCACATGGCCCAAAGACAAGGCCATGTGCTTGTACACAAAACACGGTCTGTCATGATCCTGCCTCAAGACTAGGGAAAAATCAAGGATACGAGGGCAGAATCATGAAACGGCATTGTAGTTTACTCTCACAGGAACCAGCCCTCATCCTCCAATAAAATGTGCTGCACACATCTGAATATTTGTGTTGAATTGTTCTGTAACAGTGTTGTAAATACAACTTAACCACTGATTTCTAGTTGTGTCCTCTTCTGGAAGGCCAAGCAAAGTAGTTTCGCTCTCACAACGAAACACACATTGTCTCTACGACATGGCAGTGGTGGCAACAGTGAGAATAAAAGTTATTCCTTCTTTCTTTGCGTGAACATTTGGGCAGCGTTCACACAGTTGCGTAGAGATGTGGGGGCATGTTAAACAAGCCGCTTTAGGAGGGTGTGGACAAGTCTTAACTTTTATAAAGAATCTCTTTGGATTTGAGACTTCAGTTATATGACCCCTTTAAATAGCGTGCTATACCAGGTGAGATAGTTTACTGCATAAGAAAAGCAATACAGATGGATCTGGTTGTGTGACTCAGACATCAAAATCTTTAAGTTTAGCCGAACCCAAAGAGACCCGTAAATGTGCTACATTGAACCAACCTGGAACCATCTATTATTTAGAAAGTTGGTCCCCTGGCCCGTGCAGAACTGAGAAATGTCAAAAATGTACTACCCGAAATTGACGCGGGGCACCAATTATTTGAAAGATGGACCCGAACCCGGCCGGGAAGACACAGACCTGACTGGACCCGATCAGCACATATTCCACAGCAAATTGCTATTAACAAGTCGATAAACAAGTTGTGAAAATGTAACTTTTTCTTGCCTAATGTAAGAAGCCTTCTCCCTTGTACCTGACTGTGATGCACACAATCCTCCTTGCCAAAAAAGTTCCACTTCCATCCATGTTATTCCTCTCTTGCCAATGGAAATGCTTAATCCAATCATTATTCCAGCTTCAAATGTCCACTCGCTGTCACGGTGATGGATGATAAATGCGACTTTGCAGTTTTGAATTTTGCAAGTCAACTTGCATAATAATTTAGACTGTTTGCCCATGGATTGTAATAACAATTGCTCGTCCAATGCCATGGCTGCTGACATTAGCTTTACAATTTTTTTATCATCTCTGTGCTCTCTGAGCAGAGTCTGAGCAAAAATGTTAAGAAGATATCAAAAGACGTTCATTCATAATATTATTATAAAATTTGGAGAAACTGCAAAGCACTCAATGGCGGAATAAGTCCTGCCTTCTTAATAGAAAAGCCAATTGTCAAAGGTAAAGTCATTGGAAGATGTGTTTTATTTTTTATTTTTTCACCTTATTTAAAATTACTGACTCACACTTTTCTCATCCTAATTTAAAGCTTAAAGTTTTTAAAAAATCACGCAGTGATTACTGACTCTGATAACAGCCGGGTATTCTCAGAGTCTGATGGACTCGGATATTACACACAATGTAATACCCGAGTCGGGTATAAATTAACATCTTGTTATATAAATTTTTTTGCTCAGACTCTGCTCAGAAAACAAGTAAAACTAATGTCAGCAGTCATGGCATTGGATCAGCAATCGTTATTATAATCCATGGGCAAACAGTCTAAATTATTATGCAAGTTGACTTGCAAAATGCAAAACTGCCAAGGTACATTTTTTATCCATCACCATGACAGCGAGTGGACATTTGAGAACAGACCCAGAACCCGAAGTAATAGACAGGGACCCCACTTGGGCCTGACTTACCATTTAAAATATAGCCCCGAACCCGTAAAGATCCCGGGTCCTTGGGTCTCATGTCCTCAGAACGGTGTAGTTTACAAATCATTTAATCATAAACTGTGTAAAAAGGAGTATAAGTTTTTAGTAACTAGTTTTGCTGTCATTAGTGATAATTTCATCTGGAAACTATGATATAAAATGTAACTGTGTATTACACGATCTTGTACAGGACAAGTGGTTTTTAAAATGTATGGAATACAATTATTAAAGAATTAAATGACAATCATTTCGTAAGAAGCAATGAGTGTTGTCTGTAAAGTCTGTCAATCATCCAGGCCAGAGTCAGAAAAGCACACTAAAGTACTGTAAGTAATTAGACTGCTTTCTCCATACATTTATGAAGACATTTAACCTCACTGCGAACTGTGACATCACGGCAGTTATGATGGCTGTTGGAACTGGCTCTTTTGATATTAAACTCTGCTTGACAATGATCAGCCATATGCAGAGGTGTTTTTTTTTTTTTTTTTTTTTTGTGACACACAGGTCAACTAGCACTCTCTATGAGCCATGAGTGTGAGTGGTGTGAGAGGAACTCTGCAGCATACTAGAGTTTGAGTTATCCAGACACATTAACCTATCTTAAATGCTATCAGAGATGCTGTCCTACACCTGCCGTACAACACAGAAACACTGCATTATACATTCAGTTACTCTCGCCTGTCCTATGACAAGGCAAAAAACAATGTGTGACAATACTGCCCTGCCAACACTCCAAGCTGACTGGAATTGGTCCTGATGGCCAGAAAACCGCCGTTAGCCTAGAATGACGGGTGGACAATGGTAGGAGAGAACAGGCAAACTGACCAAAATCCCTTTGGGGTCTCAGCAGAAATATAAGAGGGGATATTATAACTTCCCCCAACAGTGTTTATAACACATCCTCAAAGCTTTGCATCTATGAAGCGTTAAAGAAAGGTATGAAAGGTGCACACTTGTTAGGACAAAGATATCTGTGTTCAATCATTTCTCAGCATGTGCTTAAAGTATATCAGCTACTTTACGATGGCTTTAAATGTGGCTCATCCAATCAGAATTCACAGTTTAATCTGTCTTATAATAACACCTGTTACATAACGCAAAGCTGTGTTTATAAGTCAGACTCATTCATATGCCCGACTTATTAATTTGTCTTATTCACTGATTCTTTTATTTTTCAGAAAATATGATATTTGTTCTTCAAACAGTGAACCAAAACATTTAGTCATTGCTGTTGTTCAGTACTTTGCCAAAAATTTAAAGGATTTGTTCAAATTGCATGATAACATTTTGAAAGAGTAATTAAATAGTTAAAAGTTTTAGGCATTCATTTGATTATGACTGTTTTTTATAATACATTTGTATTAAATAATAAAACGAAGACCTATATGTCAGGGTTCGGTCACTTCAGTCCGGTTTATTCTTGTTTTGGTGACACTAGTGTATTGTCTAGTCTTTGTGTGAGTGTGTAGTTCAGAGTTCGCTCGGACCACGTGCGTGTGTTGTATGAGCAGAGCTTGTTTTTTTCTTGGATCAGGACTCTCCCAGACCAGTTTCTCTTCAGTGTTGGGTTTGAATGTTTTCTCTTTCATTATGAGCACACAGCTGAGTGTTCACTGAGGATTCGCATTGGCCACGTGTTCTTGTGTTAACATGTCTTGTGTAAACACATGGCTTGTTGTTATGTTTATTTCTACATGCCATGAATTCCTCCATCTATTATCTTAACTGCTCTCCCTCATTACCCTCCCTATATATTCTCCCAGTGTTCTCGGTCCTGTGCCAGATTGTCATCATGTTTAGTTTCCAAGTTGTGTCTTGCCCTGCTGTGCCTCAATGTTTTCATGGTAGTCTATTTTTTTATTATAATAACTGTTGAGCTCTGTGTCTTAGTCTCTGCCTCATCCCCACCCAAATCCTGACATGGCTCTGTCAGTGATATGAGATTTTGGTCAAACCTTCCCTAGGTGGGTTTACGTCAACACAGTGATACAGATGTGTGTGTGTCTGGGCTTGGGCTGGTCCCACCTCTGGCTCAGCTAATTGGTGTCTGTGAACCCAACGCCCATAGCAATGCTGGTAATCAGACATGTTTCCTCTGCTGTCGCAGGCACACCCAGGGCTTCTCACAATGCAACAAAATCTGTGTCTTGAGGAAGATCTGCACCTTTTTTTTCTATACGTTCCTGCTTTTTATTCTCATTTAAGCATGCTACAATTTGCACTCCTACTCATACAAAAGCATATAGGTGCAGATGTACATTGTCTTTTTTGGTTGTTATTGTTTGTCTGTGTGTGGTCAGTCTATTCTTTTATCCACCCATTCTTCCTATCTTACAAAGTGCAATCTCAAAACATTCCAATTTTATAATTTGATATTTTCTAAATATATTTATATATATTCTGGCTGGTTTCAGATTAGCTCTTCACACTGAACATTATAACTATGAGCTTAATATGATAATTGGCCGCAGACCCGAGAGGAACCCCCATGACACATTTGTTAGTATTAGAGGAGTCTCCTGTATTATAATATATTAGGAGCGTGGCTGAAGCAGTCCATATGGTGCCGCTCACACATTGCAGGGTCTCACGGCAGCACCCGGTGCTCTAATTGGTAGCTGTGCTATATGTTGTGCTGTCCTATAAACCGAGCAGAGAACAGCCTGCGTGAACAAGCTGGAAGGAGAGCTGGGGCAAACCTCCACTAGATGATGGATAGCCTTCTATTTCTGCATGGAGGAAACCAAACATTCCTTCAACTAAATATCAGAGTGCAGCGAATGCAAATATCACATAATAAACACAGAGAGGAAATAATCACAAAGATAAAGAACAGATTAAACATTAACATGGCTGTGTTCGAGATGAATAAACTCAGTGAGCGAAACAGTAGGCAAGATATATCAGATATATTTTGCAAACTGTGAAGCTAAATGAAATATATTTTTGAAATGGAAAATATATTTAGTTTCAGCCCTAATATACCAAAATAGATTTCAAAATGTATTTCAGTGGCAAGAGAAAACATTACTTGGAGTGAAATATATAGCGCAAATATATTTTGCAATGTTATTTATTTATATATTTTTAAAAAAAACTATACTATATTTTAAAAAAGAAACAAAAACAGCCAAAAATAAAAAATATTGATAGAAACATGAAAGTGAATACATGAAGTATATTCTAGCAAATATATTTTTGGGCCATTTTGAAATATATTAAATATATATATATATATATATATATATATATATATATATATATATATATATATATATATATATATATATCCAAATCCATATAAAATGTACAAGATGCATTCTGATATACTGAATCACTGAAAGTTATATTACTGCATGTGAACTCCTGACTAACTGCACTGTTAACGATTAACAAAAATTTTTCATTTGAATTTGAAACTAAAATGTATTTCCCATTCCCACCCCTATATGAATTGTAATATCATGCTGTGTGTGTGAGTGCATCTGTTTGTTTACATGAAGGCATTGGACTATAAACTGATTATTATGCTGCTTCTAAACAATGAAGAAAACAAAACATCAAGATCTAAACAAGCTTTGGTCTGGAAGCACACAATGTGCCCATTTCCCTCTGATGAGTTCTTCTGCATGCATGCGATGGCAGAGGAAGAGGCATATGGTGATAGACAGCACTCTCTCAGAACATTGTGTTTATCTGAGCTGTGGGAGAGGGAATTTAATTAAAGAAGGACTGTGGGAAGAGCAGCTGGACACATGTGAAGCCACATAAACAGCACCAAAGCCCCACCTAATGTAATGATAAGCATCTGAAGATCTCATTCCCAGAAAGAAAAGAGAACAGAGAAAAGATCCAGAGAATGTTCTCAGTATGCAAGAATATAGCAGAGGGCAGAATCACAATCTCTACAGATTGAACACTACAGCTAAACCACTAGTGTCTGACGTTAAAACATATCCTGCATGAACCTGTGACAGTGTTAGATGTTTGCTCCAAGGGTTTGTAGAAACATTACTTTATCCATAAGCATCTACTGTAGCTTCCCAGGGAATCTCCTTACAAACATGGAATCACACAACCACACACTCTTCAAGTAAAACCCCCAAAAATAATTCAGCCCATCTTAATAACGAAGGCTACATGAGATGCAGACAGATTTAGGCCAAAACAATCCTATAAATCAGAATAATACTGCTGTAATGTTGCCTTCTAGAGCTTTTAGAGCAGCGTCCGGTGCCTGAAGATGTACAGAAAACTGTAAGTATAAGAGTATAGTATAGATGTACAGTAAGTGACGTACTATTACTTAATTTTTATTGTGTGAATTATTGCAGAGGTATTCTGAGTGGATTAAAAAATAATAATAGTAATGCTCACACACTCACACAAAGACTAGACGATACACTAGTGTCACCACAACAAGAATGAACCGGACTGAAAATGAGTCAGTTATCAAGTATTCAATATGAATACAATCCACAAAACTGCAATTCAGACCAGATGTGCTAGCTATCATATCAGTCATCCATTTTTTTTTCTTTAAGACTTGCCATCTTTATTTTTATTTTTTTTTCAGCTGCATTAAAATTATGCCCCTGGACCACAAAACCAGTTTTAAAGGTCCCGTTTTACGCGCTTTTTTGAAGCTTTGATTGTGTTTACAGTGTACAATATAACATGTGTTCATGTTTCGCGTGTAAAAAAACACAGTATTTTTCACACAATTCACCAAACTGTATACCGCTGTTTTCACTGTCACAAAAACGGGCTGATGACTTCCTTGTTCTATGAAGCCTCTCCTTCAGAAAAACGTGACGACTTCTGATTGGGCCAGCGGTTCCTGTGTTGTGATTCGACAGCAGCTGAGCACACGCAGCCCTCCTGCTAACGTGATTGGGCTAGAACGCACGTGCTGGAGATGTATTTATAGTCACAGGAGCGTTTTTACTGATGAGATGCGCATGAAAATCGCATTTGTTTTTTTTGCACAGCCCTAACATCTAGTTAACAAAGCTAAACAGCGTTGCTCTTTGTGTAGTAAGTTACAGAAACTGTTAAATGCACCAACTTAAATAATAAAATACACTTACCATAAACAGCGCCTTCTCCAGACAAAGAGGGAACTGCTCCATCTATCAAGAATAATCTTTGTGCGAATCCGGCATTAAACTGATTGAGAAAGTTGTCCTCAGCAACCTGTCATCAGCTAAATGTGCTGCACATAGTTTTACATGTGGATTATAATTTTCGGGAACCGAGTTAAACATAAATTGTAACCATTAATCTCCAAGTACAGCGTTCCTGGGAAGCCCAAACAAAGATGATTGGACTCCGAGATGAAAATAACAGCGTTTCAACAACATGGCGACAAACACAGCTCTTCGTCTTCTCTGTCGGAGTGCAACAAGGCCACGCCCCCTGTTTGTGAATTCATGTGGGCGGAGGTTAGTCGAAAAACTGTTTTAGTGACGTCATTACTGCAGGAACTGAGGGATGTAGTCCAAAAGGGGCGTTCGTTGTAGGCGAATTCTGTTAAATCAAATATCTCGCTTGGCACTGAACTTTGAGCTTTAGAATTTTACAGATATTATTTATACTCTAACAACAACATTACACACTAACTAAAGTTTCAAACATGGGATCACGAAGAAGGGGACCTTTAAGTGCCTGGGGTATATTTGTAGCAATAGCCAAAAATACACTGTATACAGTAGGTCAAAATTATAGATTTTTATTTAATGCCCAAAATAATTAGGATATTAAGTAAAGATCACGTTCCATGAAGATATTTTGTAAATGTCCTACCGGAAATTTATAAAAACTTAATTTTTGATTATTAATATGCATTGCTAAGCCCTTCATTTGGGCAATTTTAAAGGCAATTTTCTCAGTATTAAGACCTTTTGCAGCCTCAGATTCCTGATTTTCAAATAGTTGTATCTCTGCCAAATATTATCCTATCCTAACAAACCATACATCAATGGAAGGCTAGTTTATTCAACTTTCAAGTGTTGTACAAATCTTAGTTTCTAAAAAATGACACTTAAGGTTTTGTGGGTCCAGGGTCACATTTTAGATTAGTCTTTGCTGAATCCAAAAATAAGACTTATTAGAGCATTGTCTTACCAAAGGCTAAGTTTATGCAACTGGCTCCATAAGCGCTAATAAAAGCAAGCTATCATATCTAGCAGTGAGACCGCTAAAGTCTGTGTGTTCAGATTTCACATCAGTCATTAAGCACAAGAAGTGTTAAGTGTTGCTCTAATCTGACAGATTTGCAGCTGGATAAAGACATGTCCATCCACTCAATTAAGACCGCTTTAGGGCTCAGAGCCGCTCAGTTAACAAGTCAAAACCGTATCAAATATTTCTCTGAGCAGCTCACAACATCTTCTCCAACCTTCGGCTGGCCACACAATTTACAATGACATGGCAATTTTCCACATGGAATTTGTTGTTGAAGTTGTTGTTGGTCATTGCTGAAAGTGAAATGCACAGAACAAAAAAATCACAGCAAGTAATTATCACTCCAAGAAAAGTGTGTAAAACAGGGGCTAATGTACAGTGTTAGTATGAAGGAATTTTCTGTATAGATGTTTTACAGGTTTTTTACCCATATTTTGAAATATTAATTGTACATTATTGTGTTTTAGGGTTGAAGGAAATGTCAGCAAGCTATCACTACCAAAATTACCAGTACATTTTCTGTTCTCCAACAGATATTCTTTTACAGTGTACTTTAGTTTGGCATTAGTTTAGCCATTTCTGTTTACTTGAATAGCACTTGCATATGCTGCATATGACTCACTTGACATCTGACTACACAAGGCCACGCTTCAGTTAAGCCAACTGCTTTCAGATCTGCCTTCGTTCCAATATAAAACTCTCATATTTCATAATCCAATCAACAACCAACAGATAAAATCAAGTCCTGTACTATGCTTTTTTCTTGTTTGATAGCTGATTTACTTGGAAATATTACACTAAACGATTGTCGTTATACTGCAGATACTGTTTTCTTCATTTCTACATCCGTAAAAAATGTGTTACTTGGTCTATCATGTTATACAGGGAGCTTAGACCTGATCTTGAAAAATGTTTGTGAGCAATGAAGGTAGGAGTTTGTTTGTTTTCGGTAGAGGTGTGTTTAGTTGAGTGTTCATTTCAAATATCACTTATTGTACCTTTATTTGAGAAACACCTGACAGCTACATTTCATATATTGATAGTTACCATTTCTTTTACAATAAAGGAGTGTTCTGTAACATAATTAGTGGTATCAATGTTCTTATCAAGTATCGTGAAATTTTACTGGTATTTTAGTATCAGCTAATAAAATGTTGGCATTGTGATGAGCCTAGTTGTGGCTGGTGAGAACAGAAACTCATTCAGATTTGTGTGAATGGAAATGGAAGCTGATGTATGCATTTATAGCAGACTGATTGTATTATTGTTGTCTGCTTTCACAGAACACAGGGAGGCTGTAGGGAAGCTCACAGCTGGAGGGGAGAAGTGCCTTCAATTAGTATGTTCACACTGCCAGATCTCAGCCGGGGATCAACAGTCTCCCAGCAGAGAGAGAGAGAGAGAGAGAGAGAGGTGAGGACACACAGGACATGTGGCAGCAGAGGTGGTAATGTGTGTTTAGGTGTATGTATGTATGACAATAATTAAGACACTCAGATTAGTGCATTGATTCAGTGCTGCAGGGTGCATCTTATTACTGCATCATAATACACACATTCACACTAAATACACACGTTACATACTCTGCTCAACATTTGGGCATTCCTACATGCATTCTCTGTTAATGCAGTTGCACAAACTCTCTGGCGATGCATTTACAGATGAACTCCCTGATGATGCATTCACACATGCACTTGTCTGGTAGCAAGTCTTAATGTTCATGCTCTCAAATAACATCAAATAATTTATAAAGATAATTGGGTGCAAGTCTGACTACTTGAAATTTACTCATTCCATAAACTCTAATTTATTATGTGCTGATAAAAATAAAATAGCTGACAGAAATATGGTTCTGTTCCAAATATAAAGTCTCACTATTTCTGATGCATAAAAGGCCAGTATGTTTGTGTGTGTTGAATAAGAACAGCAGATACTTGCGGTTCTTACTTTAGAGCCTCATTAATCACCCTGTCAAGGTACTTTGGGTCAGTATAAGCTTCAGCATGAGAAGGAAACATATGCAGAGTCATATATATATATATATATAGGAACACATGTTCAATTTCTCATTAATGCAATTATCTAATCAACCAATCACATGGCAGTTGCTTCAATGCATTTAGGAGTGTGGTCCTGGTCAAGACAACCTCCTGAACTCCAAACTGAATGTTGCAATTTTGAGCGTGGCATGAGCGTGGCAGTCTGAGTATTTCATAATCTGCTCAGTTACTGGGATTTTCACGCACAACCATTTTTAGGGTTTACAAAGAATGGTGTGAAAAGGGAAAAACATCCAGTATGTGGCAGTCCTGTGGGAGAAAATGCCTTGTTGATGCTAGAGGTCAGAGGAGAATGGGCGACTGATTCAAGCTGATAGAAGAGCAACTTTGACTGAAATAACCACTCGTAACAACCAAGGTATGCAGCAAAGCATTTGTGAAGCCACAACACGCACAACCTTGAGACGGATGGGCTACAACAGCAGAAGACCCCACCGGGTACCACTCATCTCCACTACAAATAGGAAAAAGATGCTACAATTTGCACAAGCTCACCAAAATTGGACAGTTGAAGACTGGAAAAATGTTGCCTGGTCTGATGAGTCTCGATTTCGGTTGAGATATTCAGATGGTAGAGTCAGAATTTGGCGTAAACAGAATGAGAACATGGATCCATCATGCCTTGTTACCACTGTGCAGGCTTGTGGTGGTGGTGTAATGGTGTGGGGGATGTTTTCTTGGCACACTTTAGGCCCCTTCATGCCGATTGGGCATCGTTTAAATGCCACGGCCTACCTGAGCATTGTTTCTGACCATGTCCATCCCTTTATGACCACCATGTACCATCCTCTGATGGCTACTTCCAGCAGGATAATGCACCATGTCACAAAGCTCGAATCATTTCAGACTGGTTTCTTGAACATAACAATGAGTTCACTGTACTAAAATGATCTCAACCCAATAGAGCATCTTTGGGATGTGGTGGAACGGGAGCTTCGTGTCCTGGATGTGCATCCCACGAATCTCCATCAACTGCAAGATGCTATCCTATCAACATGGGACAACATCTCTAAAGAATGCTTTCAGCACCTTGTTGAATCAATGCCACGTAGAATTAAGGCAGTTCTGAAGGTGACAGGGGATCAAACACAGTATTAGTATGTGTTCCTAATAATCCGTGAGGTGAGTGTGTATATATATATATGTATACACACACACACACACAGTATATTGCTAAAATTCAAATGTTTAATAACAATGTGGCAATGACTAAGGTTGGATAATCCAGTGTATTAAATGCTAGATACAACTGATAATTATGTTTACACTCAAGTGAAAACAAAAGTGTTATCTTATCTTGTTGAGAAAAGAATGTGTTGAGTAAGAAGGATTATATAAAGGAGAATAATAATTTAATGATACATATAAGAATAATGTGACTCAGAGTTCTGGTTCGTGTTGTTTTATACTCTGTTTCCATTAGCAGACAGTAATGCCTTTAGCAAAGGTCACATCTTGACATCAACATCATTACCAGCTCTGAGCTGATAGATGACCGTGTTGACAGTTTGTGTGTGCATTTCTCACAGCTCTGACTAAATGAATCCGCAGAACAGGCGCTAATTAGCCGCCCCTCTGACGCTGCTCATTAGCTGAGCCCTTGTCTTAAGCAGTTAGCATCCTAAAAATGATTGTGTTGAGAACATTGTATTCCTGACAGTCATAAAACCTGTGCACACTCAAATTATGATGGCCATTTGAGCAAGCCTCTGCAAAGAGGAACTAACAACACAGTGATTCAGATGATACAGATACTGTTTCCTATGGAAGCCCGTTTCCACCACTGAATAAAAAATAAACAAGTATAATGTAACTTTTTATCTCACAATTCTGACTTTTTTTTTCACAGAATTGTGAGGTATACTCTAAACTCGCAATTGCAAGTTATATAGTCAGAATGGGAGATATGAACTCACAATTGTGTTATATAATATAAGTTAAAGCCCAATTTTGAGGGGGCGTCTTACGTGTTCTCAAAATTGCAAGTCTAACAATTCTGACTTTGTAATTCGCAAGTGTGTAGGTTAAGAGATTTGAGAATAAGATTACAGTCTCAAAACAAATCAATAGTCCTGCAATCACTGTTATAAACGTGTGCTGTCACATCTATCATAGCTGGACATGCCTGTCTGTTCGGGGGAGTGCTGTGACATCAGCAGTGTTTCCCCTCATCGCAGCCATCGCTCTGACTCCGTCACGCACCCCAGAAACAGAGCGCTTCAATCGTGTGACGAGCTGTTGGTGTCTGAAAGAGGCATGAGTCGCATTACACATAATTAGAGCTAACGGAGCGAGCCATTACTCTCACTTTAATTAATGTCATTTGGTGTCACTCAAAGGACTTGGCTTGAATTAGCGGTTTCTTTTTAAATGAATGATGCAGATGGAAAATAATAGTTTGGCTTCGCAGGACTAAACCAATGGTGTGCTTGACACAAAACCAGAAACTTCATTACTTAATGCACTTTATCAGCAAAGTTTATAACCCTTGTTTTGGTGCGATAATTGTTTTTTAGGTGAGTAGGCGGTACTCTTATCCAGGACACATCAGAATGCATTAGCAAGACACAAAATACATGTTTTACCACCTTCAAATGTGGTTTGATATTCAGAGTTTCATCATAAAACTCTGCTTTATTTTGCAACTATCCAAAACACATTAGAAATAAAACCCAAACAAACTGAACAAGAGGACAGGCAGGCCAGCAATTTAAATAGAAGGAAAAGACGGCAGAAGACGAGCAGAAGACAGCAGGACCAAAAGATCTGCTTTCCAAAACCCTGTAGAATAAGCCCAACATTCAAATCCACATTCTGTAGCTTTAAACAAAACAAAACGAGAAGATCTTGAGAACATCCAACTCACAATTAGTTTTTGGGGGCCTGTGATGGACAAGATACTTTGAGGCCTGGCTGAATCTCAGAAGCTTCTAGGAGCAAGACTAAACAACAATCCAGAGACTCTATGGTTGGTATCTCTCTTTAGTCTGATAATACAAGTCATCTTCAGACTTACTTTCTCCTAGCAGGAAGTTCAGTGCCAAATTATTCTACATAATAGGAGCGCAGAAAACCCTTCTATTAGCTACAAATAATAGCAGAGCAAACCATCTTAAGAGTTGGACTTCTGAGAAGGAGCACAGGCCGTTGTGTAACTTGTTTATTGTTTCACGTTCTCATCACAGCTCGTGTTCGCCGCCCCCTCACTTCTGCCGGCTGATTGGTTAATGAGCTCAGCTGTACTCTGAGATGAGGTGAAGTGCTCCCCTCCTACACTACGATTCAGGACTCAACACAGCAACAGCCAAACTCTCTCACCATTCATCAAGATGCCAATATAATGTATTAACATACAGTGGGTATGGAAAATAATCACATTTTGTTGCTTTGCAGCCTGAAATGAAGACAGAGTTTTAGTTTTATGCAGCTATATTTACTCAGTGCAACTTATAACATCCAAGTGAAATATATAGCACCAATATGTCAGAAAAGAAAAAAAAAATCTAATTAAGGCAAAGCTAAACATCTATCATAGGGTGCTCTGGGGTGTTCAGTCATTGTGTTCATGAAACAAGCTTACAAATTTAGGCCTGCTCTCGTAACGAGGCTAGCATCGCTGTAACGTGTCAGGCCTGTCTTCAAAATCCTTCCCACAGGCCTCGTCTGCTGTGGCACATAGCATTTGGGATATCTGACAGAGGGATGTGGTAATGGAGGGTACGGCTCTGAGAGACATCAAAGCAAACAGGAAGTGCAGCAGAGCGGTGCAAGGGCTCTTAATTTGGCAGAGGCCTCTGAAGATAGACGTTCAAATGAAACACATTAGCATACTGCTGAAGAGAGACGGCTGGGACAAGCAGACACATAAACACTTCAGCTGCACTAAAACACATCTCTGTCACTGCAAATCAAACAAATACCCAGATGCAAGTATTTTCCATACACAGTATAGTTTAAACTGCTGTTTCATGTCATGAAAAACAGGATTTTTCTTGCCTTTTTGCAAATAAGAATAGTTATATGTACTAAGGCTGCATGTTTAATCGAAAGCGATTGTCACACTTTGTTAGTAAAGCCGGTTCTGTGATCAGCAGTAAATCATCAGCACCTTCTTTCAGATGGAGCAGCATTTACTACGAAGAGCTGTAGTTCACTCAGAAGTTACACACACAAAAAAATGAGATTAAAAAAAATTATAAAAAAGGATTTTATTGAATGACGCAATAATGACAGCTGTTTGCATAGCTTCTCAGTGAACTACGGCTCTGTGTAGTAAATACTGCTGTCTGAAAACAAGTGAAAATACCACATTTAATAAAGTTTGAATGAATTTTTTACTAAAATTCACTTCATAACGTCAGTTGTGTCACGTGGAGGTTAGGATGAACTAATGAAGCGCAGACAGGATGCACAACACACAGGGTTTATTATAAGAAAAAAGGGGAAAACAAAACCCACGAGGGGGAAAACCACGACTAGGGTAAAGACAAAATGACTTAACAAGACTAGGAACTAACAGTTAACAAAAGACTCTTCACACAGGAATACTTACTACAGATAAACAATCACGGGTAATACAACGTCTCTACAATGTGTAACAATGAACCGCACAAGAAAGTGAACACAAAGGGATATAAATAGGGAGACTAATCATAACAAAACAGGTGACTCAGGTAAAGCAATAATGACAAAACTAGGATAACAAGGGCAAGGAAACGAGACAACACAAGCACACGGCCCAACGACCAGGCCATGTGCTTGCACACAAAACACGGGCCTGTTATGATCCTGCCTCAAGACTAGAGAAAAATCAAGGACAAGACGGTAGAATCATGACAAGTTGAGTGTTTCAAAGAAATCCTTCTGTGAGATGATGTGACTTATTACACAGAATAAGGCACGCAACATATTTCATAGTAGTCTAAGTGGTGACAACAACACTGCATTTTAAATATTCTTTATTTTAATATAAAAGTGAAAGTGACGTGACATACAGCTAAGTATGGTGACCCATACTCAGAATTCGTACTCTGCATTTAACCCATCCAAAGTGCACACACACAGCAGTGAACACACACACTGAACATTTACATAAAAAAGCAATGGAAAAGAACAGCTGAGTCCCTCTCAGGGATATACCATAAATTAGGGCATGAATTGTTTCATGTGTCTGACATTTGGGTGCAGTTGCTCTTATCCAAGGTCTAATCTAATGTTCAACAGTTGATCGAAAGGCCAACTTAAACAGATATAGTGAGGGAAATCTTCCAGACCCGCTACCGTGCCACTAAAGGTCCTCTCGCGTCTGCTACTGCTCACTCTGTGATGAAAACATCCACTTCTGTTTTCCACCGCTCTCGCACATCAACTCAAACCACAGCTGTCAGACTGTTAACATTGCCCTTGCCAGCGGCTCACACAAGCTCGTCCTTCAGTCACAGCGCAGCTCTCTTCATTTCTGGACATGGAAAGACTTCCCAGATAAAGTGGCACCTGACTTCAAAGGCCAGAAGGAGACGATGCATTACCCCGCTGATTTATTCTGTGCCAGCGCTGAAGAGGGCAGACACAAAGCTATGCTGTTAACAGAGAGCAGTTAGAGCACAGCGGTGATGACAGACCCTTGAAGAAGAGAAACCCAGACAAAACAGAGCCAAATTTGGACAGAGAACGACGAGAAGGTTGCGTGCTATCAAACGGCCTCTCCTCTTCTTTCCGTCTAAGCTCTTCGAATCTCAGTTGACTTCTGTGATTTGATGTATTCAGTGAGAAAAGAAAGCAGGACTTGATTTTGTCTGTTTGGAATTGAAAAAAGTTATTTTATATTTATAAATCACATAACATATATAATAAAGGTGCATCAATGCACATTTCCCACCAGTCCTGTGTAAACTACGCCACGCAAAGTTTTATTTATTATTATATTTTTTTATATTGTGAGATGGCGGTGCGTAAGAAAACAACACAGTCTGAAGCTGTCAACTCAATCCTGGTGATAACAGTGCCCTAAAAGATAATATTATTTCACTATGACTATTTCACATCCAGAGATGAAGGATCAGATGATGAAGTTACTAAAGAGTAGGAGACACATGACAGTCTGTTATATGCACAGGTGAGCGGCTCTCGCTTTTCTAACTACAAGGTACACTCTTCGTGCTATCCAAATATACAGGGGGTGATCAGAAGTTCAGAGACCATGCCCATCATGATAAACAATGGCAAACTTCTTCAGTGTAACGTAAGATTGTCTTTGTAATGATGCAGTATAGCGCTCCTGACCGACAGCGATCGATAAGTAGAAGCTGCACAAACTTCTAGTAAAGTCAAGTACAGGTAAAGAGTGGCTTTCACATTTTTGTCAGACAAACGTATTACAGTTAAACCAATGATACTATAATGCTAACCTGACTCCACAGATGCTAGTAAGGAAGCTTTCAGAGCAAAGTGGAAAAGAGTGAGAGAGAAAATCGGATGAACTCAAATAATCTTTCCATAGAAAATTACCACTGACATAGTTATTTCCAGCGAGTACTGGGGCTAAACAGAGATTCTCATCATATTCCTAATGTTCTGTAACAAAACACAGCACAGTACCCATGAGCACTGCACACTAGTTAGAGCTCTCTCAAGGGGTCAGTGTAGGTGGAGTGAGGGTGGAGAGCAGCTGGTGTCTGTCTAAAGTCTGTCCCTGATGAACCAAGCAGCTTAATTCAGACCAAACCAGTTTGGTGGTCTTAGCTGGCCCCAGACTTGTCAGGCTGGTCTCAGAGAGGTTTGGAGCATTTTTTAGGTCCGGCTGGGAGACCCCTTAAAAGGAAATTAAACACCAGCTAGTCTGAGGGGCTGTTTACACAACAAAGTTTTCAGCCAAAAATGGGAATCTTGTTTTATGCCTTTTGCGTGTTCGTTTACACAAAGTTTGGGGACTGAAAAAAGCATATTATTGAAAACGGGTTTCAAAGTGCAAGTTTTCGAATACGCCACCATTATTGTTTCCGTGTAAACACCCGGGAATCTTTGAGAACAGTGACATCTTGCATGTGCGTAGTATGTGTTGGGTATTTAGACATTTTGCAGTTCGTGGCGATTTTAAAGGCAAGAGCAAAAAAACACAAAACAATGACTGTTGCCGCTCAAGAGTTTGCTAACGCTTCTTCAGCAAAGTGTGGATTTACTTCACCAATATTACAACCAACAGCAGAGACACATCATATAATCATCACTTCCCTACAGGTACTGTTTACAAACAAGGTGAAAGTGCAAACTAGTTAGTTTTGCTGAAACCAGTGAGCTAGGTTATTGAAATGTCATCATTCTTTGTGTTAAGTTGTGAGTCAGATGCATGTCTCTGATTATATGATAAAGATGAGTCATCTACAGTAATTCATTCTTCATTCTAAAAGCAAATATAAATGGAATAACCCACAACATTACAAATGTGACTTAATTTGTAAAACAGTTATTAATAATGCATTACAACATAACACTAGCTACATATAATACATATCACTACTACTAGAGATGTGCACGTGTATTCTTAAGTCACACAGATAATCGCTAATATAAACAATGAACGGTGATAAAATGACTGTGATGTGAGTTCTTGCTGAGTTTGAAATTCAGTTACAACATCACAAAAACAAGTCAAATAGTTAATTTTATAATTACACCGTAACATTCGAGCAGCATTCAGCACATATGTGAATGTCTATAGACAGAACACATTCACTAACAGCACAAACACAGACACACACTCCAGAAAGAGTGCATAAAGGCAAGTGAAAGCAGCAGATGGCTCCATCTTAATAAAGGCTCTAAAGGTGCACCATGCAGGATTTTCAGTTACTGTTTGTAGACCATCTCCTCGTGGGTGGATCAACACCGCCAAAAGCTCAGAAGATGAGTGATGAGGTGTTTTGCTATATATATATATATATATATATATATATATTTTTTTTATATTGTGTTAATTATTCATTAATGGCATTTTTGTGTATACGCACAAATAGTTATGCTAATAATTAGATGGCTGGCCACAATTTCCAAGCTAGTTTAGCCATCTACAGACTAGTTCGCTAATAAACAGTAACTGTGTGTAGTAATTACAATGCCAAGTAATATGCTGAGTTACAGAAAGCAGTCAATAGACAATAGCAACATTAGCAAATTTCGTTTTGTGTTTAAACACCACAACTGGCCAGGGGCTATGGTCCAGAAACCAGTGCACAGCAATAGACAAAAAAAAAAAAAAAAATTACAGGCAGAGGACAATGTCTTTGTAGACACAAAAATCACAACACACTTCTTGTGGATAATTAGTAATGATTGAGGTAGTTTAGTAATTAAGTAATTATCTTTCTTGTGGATAATTAGTAATGGGTTAGGGTTAGGGTTAGGGTTAGAACCCTAACCCTAACCCTAACTTTTTTCTTTAATTTTTTTAACAGAAAACTGGTTTGGTTCAGGAGTATCTCAGTCATCTCTTAGTAGAGGTTTTGGACCAACATGCTCAAAATGCAGGTGAGCACAGGTATGGTGTCCCTCATCACGAGTCTCGAAGCTCTTGGTCAGGTATCAGAAGCCTTTTCATTGTTACACACCATTACACATCTCCCTGATGCTTCCAAGAACATGCACTCTCTGGCCCTGCCCTCATGTTCGCTTCCCACTCCACTGCACACCAACCAGCTCCCACGGCCAACCGCCCATCAGTGAAGCCATCTGTGAGCTCACCAACAGCCCTACTGTCAGCCTGTTCAGAGCACGCAAACGAGCTTGCTTTAGCCAGTTTTCTTCATGTTCTCATGCTTTCCTAACTTCTCTGCATGCAACACATTCTCCAGTTAAGAAGTAGATGCAGACATGCAGGTTACTGCACAAACTGAGGTTACAGTCGGCTGGAGCAACATATGCTGACTGCAATGACACTTAATTAATTAATTAAGGACTATGTAACCATGTGGTAGGAGCTTGGAAACAGGAAGCAGTTATGGCAGGGTCGTATAAGCAAGAAACATGCTCACCAAAGCTCTAACACAAGGGACTTTCAGCACAATGACTGCTTGTATGTGCAATTTAGGACTGATTTCATTTCTCGCTAGTTTCAAAATGTACAATTCATGTTGTTTAAAGTCATAAATGAACTATTACATAAATACCTTATTTTCGGCAATGTGAGATGTGCTGCAAATGACATCTCTTTCTCCCAGCAAATTTTTCAGATTTTGAATTGGATTGGAATTAAAGATTAAATACAGTCAATTTTGATTTCATGCAGACTTTAACTAAAGCCCCTTTCACATTGCGATTCCAGAAAATTCACGGGTAATGTATAGGGATGGGTACCGAAACCCGGTATTAAACTGGCCCCGGGCCACACACACACACACACACACCACAATGAGCGCGGCACATGCACAGACATAACAGTATGAAAACTCCCACTTAGTAATAAAGAGTGACGATGGCGAAGAGATTTGCTTAATGATGTTATCGTGCACATTTTATCTTACAAAACATTTCTAATTTGCGATATTATTAAGACGTTTGTCTGTGAGATCTAAGAGATCTCTCATACGTGCCCCGCGGAGGCTGTCTGTCAGTCACACACACACACAACAAGAACGAGCGCGGCGCACACACACGCAAAGGGGCTGTTCACATATTGCGTCTTTTGCACGCTCAGGTTCGTTATTTCAAATGCAGGTGCGCGGCATGCGCGCTCATAATGGAAGCGACGCGGTTGCGACATGCACGCGGTCCGACGAGCTTGTTTTTTTCCAGGCGCGTCCGCACCGCATCGAGTTAAAAACATCTCAACTTTTCAGAATGCCCCAAGCGCACCGCAGGTCATGTAACTTCCTCACCTTTTCTGTAACAACGTTGAAAGCTCAGCCAAGATGAAGGAACAGCTGATAGCTGTATGTGGATTTTTTTATTAATTTAGTAACAGTGCTACTGCAACCAGTTTTCAGTGCTGCAAATCCATTTATCCATTGCTGAAATTTCCGCGTCTTCGTGGAGAGAGCAGGTCATGGTTGCTTAGCAACGGCAGACTCCTCAGGAGCGCAAGTGCCCGAAGGCTTTGGGGAAAAAAATCAGAAAGCGGCGCGCCTAGCGTTTTCCACGTGTTTTTAGACGCGATATGTGAATGGCCCCTTACAGTACAAAAACTCCTGCTTAATACAAAGAATGATGATGGCGGAGACAGCAAAATGTTCCAAAGTGTGGTTATACTTCACTAGAGTTGATGCAGACAACGCTGGTTGTCATAAGTGCAAAAAATGTTTTGCATGTAAGGGCGGAAACACAAGCAATCTGTCAAAGCATCTTTCAAAAGTGCATTATGTGCAGAGAGAGAAATGCAAAGTTTTCGACTGCCTAACACAACACAAAGTACCGATAAGAATACCGTTAAAGTACCGGACCCTTAAGCAGTATCGGTAAGAGTAGTAATACCGTTAAAACCTTAACGATACCCATCCCTAGTAATGTATCCCGGTAATTGTTCCCGGGTAGCTAAATTTTGACCTTTTCACACTGCCAGTGATTACCTGGAATAGGTGCATGCGTTCACACACAACCCGTAAAGATCCCGTAAAGACACGTGACATCAGGATGTGACGTGAAATGTTTGAATCGAAAACACTAGGCATGTTAACTTTCACTGAAGCTGGTAAACAATCTCAGCGTCAGCGTGGAAGGTTAGGAACTAACTGATCTCTGCTTCATTACAGTTTGAATTTTTTTCTGCCTTCAAAACTCCTGGTAAAAGAGTCACTACGACAACCTTTTATAGCATTCGTTCTGGCTTTTGTTCACACAGAGCTCGTTCCGGGACTGAACCCGGCAAAGTTACTAACGCGCAGTGTGAAAGGGTCTTAAGGTGCACAGCAGAGATGGTATTTATGTAGAGCAGCATTTACAGTGAACAGAGCCATTCCACTACTGAAAACACCAGCACACAGTGTAAATAAACACAATACCATGTTTCACTCATGGTACACATTTACTGTTCCTCTAAGTCTGCTAATATTCAAGTTGGTCACAAACAAAAAGCCAACCAACAGAAAGATGCTTGGTTTTAAAGTGATTTCTGTATGAGCTACGGACATCACTTTTGATGATGGCACTGATATTTCAGAGAAACATTATTCCTTTGTAATAAAGTTTGTTAACAGCACACTAAAGCAGAAATTCCATGTATTTTTGAGAAAATCTGAAGAATTTTGGCCTTCATAAAATAAAAAATAAAAAAAGTCCTGTGAAACCTCGATAAGACTAAGGAATGCAGCACATCAGGACCGCATGAGTACAATGCTTTGACCAGCCATTCACTCTCATGTACTTATGCAAAGTATGTATCTGCTCCAACACTGCAGAGGTCTTTGGAAAGAGATTCACTGATGCACCCACACATCCTCAAAAACTTGACCATCTTCCATGGCAAATGTCCAGTTGACAGGAAGATACACAAAATACCTTTGCCATCTGTGACCACCGAGTCTGCCAGCTCTTGTGTCATCCTGTAGTTCAGCTCAATGATTCCCAAGAGCCAAGATGAAAAGATTCCCCATTTTAAGTACTGATATCATAAACATCAATGATTTTAGGGGTGCTGAGGCCAATTTTTTTTTTTTTCTATACCATGCATGTTATTGCTCTGACAAGTGATGTTGTTATAGCAAGTCGAGTCTTTAACCCTTATCTAAATCAGGGATCTAAGCCTGCTGTTGGTTAGTTACGCTGGGTTCACACTGCATGATTTTAGCCCCAATTTTCACTCGCTGTCTGATAGTTTAATGGAAATCACAGAGAAATGCCCGAAACTGCAGGCAAAAGAGAAGTGCTGATGCCATGAGATATTTGGCGATGCACAGTCCTGCAGTGTGAAATGAATGTTTTGACTGGAAATGACATCAGCAAAGACCCTAAAGCCAATGAGAGAGCAAGATACAGGGCCAAGGAAAGATCAGCGGGAGCAGTCCTAATAGACCTGCAACATCAGCAAGCAGCCATTCTCTCCTTCATATTCTTCTTTGTTTATGTTCTATTATTTTTACTGAAAATCATTGTACAGACCACTTGGATTGCAAAAGAAATTAATATTGCAGTAATGAAATATCCACTTAGTTATCAACAAAGCTCTCTATATTTTGCTGTCGATCATTAAACCATTACGATGCTTCAGAAGCCTATCCAAAATCATTTTCAAGAGGTGCCTTCGGGCAAAAACGCTGCCTGCAAAGTCATTGCCTGATACGACAGAGGCAGCAAAAAGCTGAGTGAAATCTCAGATGAGACGCATTGAACTGTATAGTAAACATCAAATATGATTTGATTTGCTGTCACGTTACACAGCACTTCACTTTCAGCGTGCAGAGACACATTGCTTGATTTGTCACACCTGGTTAGGACACGGTCTAATAGTTCAGGGAATGAAGACTGCTTACCTGGCATCTTTTTCTTTTGACCTGCTTGGAATGGCTTTATGCCAGTTCTTCTTTTAAGAAGTTACAGCTGTCTAAAGCTATGTTAGATCGAGACTCCACGCCAAAATAATTATGATCCATCCCTGGACGCCAGATCCTGTCAGAAAAGATTTTGTCTGGTAACAGAACAAGTATACCCTAAACCTGTTAACAGTCTTGCCTGGTACACAAAAATACCCCAAACGAGTGTTTAACAGTCTTCTATCAGCCAAGAAGTTGACTGAGTAAAACCAGAGAAGAGCAGAAGCAGGAGACGAATGATGATTAAAAACAATAATTAACAGGGTTTACTGTACATTCTTAGTTCTGTTTGTCTCCATGCTCAGACTTGATGATCACAAATTGAACAACTAAAGTTATATCAGCTGATTCACAACATCATCCCATAAACCTTGGATTTCCACAAACATTCCCACTTATCTCTTACTCATACAGACAAAACAGTTCATGAAACCCCACGATCATGAGATGCATAAGCATAAGCAAGAAAAAATAGAAGAAATATAAAATATTCAAACATAATGACAATTGTTGATATAAATGGTAAAATGATAACATTGAATAATAAATGATATAAATGACTAATAAATATGATTACATGAATTATAAATGAATACAAACAAGAAAATAAAAACACAACATATTATTGCTCTCTTGATGCAACACACAGTTTGCACGTGAGGACCCTTAGATCCTTCAGCTACAAACTTTCTGCATTTACTACAGTATATCCTTATTCGTCATCTTTGAATCAGACACAAAACTAACTAACGACTGGTAGACCTTTAGGATACAGTGTTAGCCTGAAAACAACCATCTCATTAGCTGAGGTCAAGCGCTTGACTCTGGCTTCCTATTCTAACTCATCATCAAATGTGTTCATTAGGGTTCACGGCTGGGTTTGGTGCAAAAAATACAGTAAAAAAAAGTCAAGTACAACAAGGGATGATGTAACAGAAGCACAGAATTCACAAAACTGTGCAAAACCTTCAAAACCCTTTTACATTTATCAGAAGCCAACATAGCAGAGCCAAGATTTTAAATGTTTTGCCAAAGACCCTTATAAAAGCGCTCTGGCAAGGCCAGTTCTTTACACATTATCCAGATTATGTGTTCATATTTCATTCACAATGATGAAATAAACTCAACACGGTTGTACTGAACGTCCTCGTCTACCCTGATATAGTGTAGTAGAGTAGTAAACATGCATCAGTGATAGAATCAGTGACACTAAACCACAACCTCTCACTACAGCACACACACACACACACACACACACACACACACACACACACACAGTACCTTGGCACTGGAAACCTTGTTTTCCAAATCCCCTGTAGAGGTGCATTTGAGAAAGACAGAAAAACAAAAGAAGGAAAAAAAAACTGTGTTAGTGACATGTTTTTTTTTTTTTTTTAAGCGCTTTATAAATGAAGGTGAATTGACAAAGCTGCATAATTTGATAACTTTCATTGTTTTAAAACAACCTTATTTCCCCCTTTCCTAGGATTTTTCCATTTATTTATTTATTCATTTAAAATGCAAAATAAACTATTTAACCTTAATGATTGTAAAAGGTTGAAAAGTCTTAAAATAGGATTTAGGTATTAAATGCTTGAAAAATCCCAAACATCTGTTCAGCAAATCTAGTTTGATGATGTCATGAAATGGTTTTCTGGATGTGCATTAATAGCTCATTATCATTATCTGTAACCGACTGTCTTTGAGATTAAATTAAACATATTCAAAATGATTTTTTTGTGTTAAAAGGATTTAAATGTATTCATTATTATTATTATTGCAAATGTATGACAATAATAACATGTAAGCCTGTTGAAATACTATAGAGTGAATGAAAACATTAACAATAATATTATACAAAACAAAGTGTGACAAATAAAATCAAGTGGCTTCATGCAGTGGCACCACACAAAAAAAAAATACCCCCTCATATTTTCGACATTTTTATGTATTACTGATAAAGACTATTGTTTGCCACTATAAAAGTAAGAGATGATTGACACCTGTCAAAACATTCAAGAGTGTATGCAAGTCATGAAAACAAACCATCCAGTTAATTTAGTAAATATAAATTACAATATGCCAAATAAATAGTTCTAGCAGAGAATATATTTTTGTTTTCTAGTTCAAGTACAAACTGAAAATGCAAACACATTAGCATGCTAATTTATTCATGTATGCACCTCAATTTCCTATGAAAGGAAAAATAGTTTTTTAGCTATTACTGAGGAAGACCGTATTATGCCTGCCGCTATAAAAGTAATAAATTCTTGACACCTGTAAAAACCAAACGCTCAAGACTGCAATTTCTTAAAGTTTCACAGGTAATGCCTAAGTAGCGTTACTGAGAGCAGAGTGTTACCAGATAAAGTCGGTGCAGTGGCTACAGAATGTAGGCTGCTTGAAGAACCGAGCGGTAAATTTGTGGTTTTTAACTTCGTGCACGTTCTTCTGCCGCAGAGCTCCTTTCCGCGCGAATCGATTGAAAACGGCGGAAGAGTCATTGATCTGTATCAGATGATCAGCCATCGCGCCGCTATTCCTCAGGTGTGTGTGTCTCCTCCGCTGCGCGACGCGACTACTGCACGCGTTCAGCTGCGTCTCTCCTCTCACTTACACTGACGTCAACACTGGCCACTCGTCACTCAGTACGAGGGTGTATGACGCCGTCCCGTGGAAGAAAAACGCATCTGTAACGTACTGCTGGAAACAAACAGCAGTCTGTCGACTTATTACAACCGTTTGCATTGCTAAATAATTGAGATTTATAGATATATAGCCCATTTGTTTGGTCGTTAACTTTACTGTACAATTTTTAAATGTTAAATGAATGTCAACTGTTTTGGTTAATGTAAGTTAATGTATGTAATGTATGTTTATCAGTAGGCTTAAATGTAAGCCGAGCTGAGCCTAAAAAATGGGTTTACAGTAGCCGGTTACACAAAACCCCTTAAGTTAAGAAAGATCGTGCTAATTCCTTTATAACTATAACTAAATTCGATAAAAATGAAACTTATCTAAACATGCCATGGTGCCACACATTCATTTATGGACTACACAGCAGTGACAAGGGTTTGCTTCACGTGTGATTGTATGGTTGCTAGGAAACGGAAACGCTTCTCGCGAGAACCGCCTGAAGACACGAATAATGAGGTCTTTTCCCGCGTCATGGCGAGTAAAATTATTCAGAATAAAAGGGTTTAAGGATGTATTATTTGTTTGTTATAACTTTGACAAAAATCTGAAAGACAAGTATTTTCTTGTAAATCTTTTAATTTTTCTAGCCAAGTTTTCTGTACACAAGTGTAAATTTTTGTCCAACAATGCCAAAGCTTTAAAATCAGTTACATTATGCACAAAGTATAATATTTATGCTTTTTTATAATGTAAACAAAAGGGACTCGAGGCATGTATATCTCTCTTGAATTTATTTAAAGGATATATTACCCCTGGCTCAATTATTATTATTTTGTAAAAAAAAAAAACAAATTATTTTTTATTTTATTTTTTTTTACTTTTGTCTATTTTACTTACTTTTTACTTTACTTGCTCTTTGTCTACTGTTGATAATTATTTCATTTTTGTTTTTATAGATGAAACTGTATTTGCTGCTATGTTTGTTCAAAAAAAAAAAAAAAAGATTATTCAGAATAAATGTTAAAAGGCGCACGTGACGTCATATAAAACACGAAGTAGAAACAACAACTAAATAACTTAACTCAGCTTACAGTAAAAAGACAGTGAAAATTTGACTAAAAGAAGGTACATCACGGTGACAGGCAGAACGCCGATCTGTGTGACTTTTATTTTGAAATATTAAAGGCGCGCGTGATATATAACTTCACGTATGTCCGTGAAAGTATCAACAAGTGCAGGACGAGTTACAATCACAGCTGCAGATAACACTTTTAAAAAAAAATTGTTATTGTTCAGAATAATTTAGTGCTCAACAAGTATTCACCCTAGACGTTGTTACAGTTCTGCGAACTGGCGAGCTAACAAAATGATGAAAAATAAATGTATATCTATACATCATGGTTTAATATAATACATGACACTTACTACATCACATAAATATTACTAATTATGTACTTATACGAATCTTAAAAGCATGTCACTTGGACTGCATACTGTAGTTTGACGTCTGCCACATATGGCTGTCTGTTCTGATAATCGGCTAAAAATATGTGCAAATATAGATTTGCATAAGTATACAATAAAGTGCAGGGTGTTTTGTCTTTTCTTGCGTTCAGAAGGAACATGAGTGAGCAATACTGCTTTGAGATTCTCAGAGATGTATAAAGTACTAGAGAACCATACTTGAGTAAAAGTACAAGTGCTCTATCAAAAAAGTGACTTGAGTAGAAGTAGAAGTGCTCTTTAAGCACCACACTTAAGTAGAAGTACTAAAGTATTCAACATTTTTTGTACTTAAGTATTGCAAGTAGTCTATTTTAAAATTTACTACTCAAGTACTGAAAGTAAAAGTAGAAGTATTGTGTTATGTAGCTATTAAAGAAAGTAGTCAAAAGTTTGAACATATTGTTTTTACTATTTCAAATGATTAACCTAAAGGACAATCACAATTCCTTTGACTGTAACTTCTTGTAAACAAAAAAAAAAAAAAAAAACGGTTACTAGGGTTAGTTAGCCCAATTTGCAAAATGATGTCATTAATAACTTACCCTCATGTTGTTTCAAACCCGTAAGACATCAGAGGGTCATTTAGAATTTTTTGAAGCATCGAAAATACATTTTGGTCCAAAAATAGCAAAAACTACGACTTTATTCAGCATTGTCTTCTCTCCCGTGTCTGTTGTAAGACAGTTAAAAACAAAGCCGTTTGTGATATCTGGTTCGCGAACGAATCATTCGATTTAACCGGATCTTTTTGAAACAGTCCACCAAATCGAACTGAATCGTTTTAAACAGTTCACGTCTCCAATACGCATTAATCCACAGATGAATTAAGCTGTTAACTTGTTTAATGTGTCTGACACTCCCTCTGAGTTAAAACAAACCAATATCCCGGAGTAATTCATTGACTCAAACAGTACACTGAACTGATGTGTAGAGAGAACTGAAGATGAACACCGAGCCGAGCCAGATAATGACTCGTTCACGAGTCAAGAACCGTTTCTGTCAGACGCGTCCGATTCGTGAACCGAGCTGATGATACTGCGCATGTGTGATTTAGCGTGAAGCAAACCGACACACAGAGCGTCTGGAACCGAACTGATTCTTTTGGTGATTGATTCTGAACTGATTCTGTGTTAATGTTATGAGCCCATGTGCAGTCAACGCCAATGACGCCATTGCATCGAGCGCAAAAGAATCGGTGAACTGTTTTCTTCAACTGGTTTATTGAATCGAGCTGTCAGAAAGAACTAACGTTACTGGTCATCCGAAAACCGATGCAACCGGTTCTTGACTCGTGAACGAGTCATTATCTGGCTCGGCTCGGTGTTCATCTCTCTCTTCACAGCAGTTCAGTCAGCACGCGCAGTCTTCTTAATCGCTTGATTCGCTCAATGATGTGCCAGCTTCATCAAACCTGGCATCTACAGTTCTGGCAGTGGTGTAATGGAATGATTCGTAACATTATTATAATTGTAACGAGTAACGATGCAGCACATGAAAAAAATATCGGAGTAAAAGTATTAAACTCAGCGAAAATATGTACCGAAGTAAAAGTGGAAGTAGGAGAAAAAAATAATACTCTAATAAAGTACAGATACCGCCTTTTAGTACTTAAGTACAGTAGTGAAGTAGTTCTACTTCGTTACTATACATCTCTGGAGATTCTGGACTCATTACCTGGTGCACATGAAGTCATATGTGCTTAAACTGACCAACAAGACAGAAAAAAACATATATACAGTCCTGCTTGAAAGTCTGTGGATCCTTTAGAATATTCTAGATTTCTACATAAATATGACAATCATCATCTGATTTTCATATAAGTCCTGAAAGTGACAAAGAGAGAACATATATTAAAATATATTTGTTGTCATGTATTTATTCAATGTTAGTGATCTAATCTTTCATGTCTGCGAGTGGCAAACGTATGTGAATCTTTAGAATTAGCAGTTATCTTGAAAGCGAAATTAGAGTTCATCTGTTCAGATGGGTTTTCGATCAGTGAGATGACTGTCAGCTGTCAGTTTATTAAAAAAAACTCAACGAACAATGGAGATCTCAGAGAACCTCAGAAAAAGAGTTATCGTTGCTCATCAGGCTGGAAAAGTTTAGACAGATTGTGTACAAATGGAGGAAATTCAAGACCACTGTTACCCTTCCAGTAGTGATCCACCAGGAAACATTAAGCTGCAGTTATTGCTGCAAACCGGTGTCACAGCAGATACTGACAGCAAAGATTCCCATACTTTTGCCACTCACAGTCTCAGATATGTAGCACTCGATCATTTTTCTCAATAAATAAATGACAAAATATATATGTTTGTCTCCTTTCTTTGATCTCTTTATCTACTTCCAGGTCTTGTGTGAAAATCTGATGATGTTTTGAGTTATATTTATGCAGATAAATAGAAAATCCTAAAGGGTTCACAAACTTTCAAGCAGCATGGTGTATATATATATATATATATATATATATATATATATATATATATATATGTATGTATGTATGTATGTATGTATATGTTTCAAATAAGAATTTTTTTTTTTTTTTACAAAAACACGTATGTCCATCAGCTCGCCAGCAGTGTGCACTGTGGATTAAAAAGTTGTGTGACCCTGAGACCTGTGGCTCTGGACTGACTGGAAGGAAAAATCATAGCATGTACGCCCGACTCCTTCTGCACATGCTCAGAAAAGGAGATTTAGAGGGTCCCTTTACCCACAAACCTGAAGCAGGGGGCCTCAAGACTTTAAAATGAAAGTGAAAGTGACGTGACATACAGCCAAGTATACTCGGAATTCATGCTCTGCATTTAACCCATCCAAAGTGCACACACACAACACTGTGAACACACACCCAGAGCAGTGGGCATCCATTTATGCTGCAGCGCCCGGGGAACAGTTGGTGGTTCGGTGACTTGCTCAAGGACACCTCAGTCATAGTATTGAACGGGGAGAGATCGCTGTACATTCACTCCCCCACATACAATTCCTGCCGGCCCAAGACTCGAACTCACAACCCTTGGATTGCAAGTCCAACACTCTAACCGTTAGGCCACAACTCCCCCCAGAGACACATGGTGTGTTCCTTTAACGACATACTGTACATGGTGAATACTGCACTCATACATGACTTGATCTTGATTTGTATAAGGCAGCCTACTGAGCGCATGTTTTCTAAGCATTATGAGATTTGTGTGTTTTCCTGATTTAGTCCATCTATTTGGATGAGCCGTTGCTGGACAGAGATCTGGGTGTCTGGAGAGTTGGGTCAGACTGATGCCTCATGGTCCACCTCACAGCATCCTGAAAAAAAAGAAGCAGCACAAATGTTTTCAGCATTCATAATAATGAGAAATGTTTTCCTAGAAAGATAAGCACATTGGGATAATTCCTGAAGAATTATGAACCACTGACTACTGGAGTAATGATGCTGAAAATTCAGCTTTGCCATCACAGGAATAAATTACATTTTTAAATAAATTATAATAGAAAACTGCTATTCTAACTTGTAATAAAAACATTTTTTTTAAATATCACAATATGACTGTTTTGACCGAATTTGCCTGCTTTGCTATAAATAATGTCTAATAGCTTTGTGCAATAATGTAAGTTCAGTAGGTCATTGTTGAGAAACAACTCCATTAAGTGTGAGTGATAGCATACATCATTGGATGCTACTCCTTCAGTCATTTTCCAATGACTGGGGCTCTCAGCCAGGAGGTTGTGTCATTTCCAGACTGATTGGGCTGGGAACTCCCTGCATCCCACCTCAACAATGTACAGCCATGTCTGCCCGGCCTTTCTCGCGGCAGTTTTGCACCAGCTCCCTATAACGTTCAGATTTCCTTTCAAATGTCTCTTCACACCCCTCTTCCCATGGTACTGTAAGCTCAACCAGGATGATCTTCTTTCCTGTGTGAGAGAAAAGGACTGCGTCTGGTCTCAAGGTAGTGTGGACAAAGTCAGGAAACTGAAGTCTTTTCTTTAGGTCAACCCTAAGCTCCCATGCTTGGGCAGACTGCAGAATGCTTGCACTGATCTTACTGGACCCTGATAGCTTTGAACCCTCCTTTACAAAAGCTATTTCAAGGGGCGCCTTGGCCTTATTTTGAAATTTCCTGTTTCTCTCCTGCTCAAGATCAGCAAGGACGGTTAGGGATTTGTCGTGGCTCCTTCTGTATCTGCCCTGAGCAAGCGCTGTACTGCAACCTGTCAAGACATGGGCCATTGTTCCTTTCTGCACACAGAGCTTGCACAGTGGGTTATCTCTCAGCCCCCATCTGTGGAGGTTCACAGAGGAAGGATGGGTGTCATAAACGGCCCTCAGTAAAAAGGACATTCGGTATGGCTCCAGCCTCCAGAAATTATTCCATGACACTTTCCGCTGCCTTTGCCCTCCTAGAGCCATTACTTCTGCCTGGATCATGGCTTTTCTTTCCACCAATTTGGCTTTCCCCCACGTATGAAAGTGGGACATGCCTAGGCCTTGCTGTCCTACACAGGGTACTCCAATGATGTCTTTGAGCTTAAAGTTCCCTTCAGCTAGGGCTAGCAAAGCTGTGGCATCCCATTTTCATCCTGACCTTGTTCTTATTCCGGCTTCACTGATTTTCCTATCTCTAGATTCTCTGAAGGTCATGGCCACCTTACATTTGGCTACATGAAAATCTTCAACCAAGGAAGAGAGAGGTAGCTGTGGTTGCCCTGATCCTTAAAGGTGATGTTGCCCTTCCTGATTATCAAGCTTCTTGATTTCTTTGGCTTGAATGTCATTCTGGCCCATGTTGCCATCTCTTCAAGTTTCGCTAAGACCCACCTTGCCTGGACACGGGAAGATGTTGTGATTGTAACACCGTCCATGTAACCTCTAAGAGCGGGTTGCCGGATCCCTGAGTCCATCTTTGGGCCTCTGGTTTCCTTTTCTCCAGCCATGATGATAAGGTTCAGGATCTGGGATACTGTACACCCTGTGACAATACCTTTTCCAAGGTGCTGCCACTGAGTGATGAAATCCTTTGTCTTAAAGCGAAGCTGGATTCCCCCAGGTAGGTGCTGATCATTGCCCTGATATGATCTGGGATGTGGTAGTGTGGTAGTGTCGTAGAGCTGTTCGGATTAGATCATGAGGGATGGTTCCGAAGGCGTTGGTCACGTCCAGCCAGACTGGGGCAGCCAGGGCCGTTTGAAGGAATTTGGGGGCCCCAATCAAAATGGACATAGAGGCCCCCCGATATTATTTTCAATAATATGAAAGCACACACTTATCAGTTAAACTCTGGGCTGTGCAGGATATCAGCTATAATTATAGAGCTTGTGGTACCTTGGCTATATAGAGGAAACATCAGCACTGAGAAGGGATGCATCTGTTGATGTTGAGGATGAAGTTGATGGTGTAGCTGGGAAAATAATTGAAAAAAAAAATCTGAAATTACCTGTGAAGTACGTTTTATCATTTCACTGTTAGCATATTGACAGAGGTCACTATTAACAGCTCAGGGGTGCGTTTCCCAAAACCATAGTTGATAAGTTAGATGGTAGACACTTTGTAATAACAATCATTAATAGATGGTAAATTGATAGTTAATTAATCTTTAATCATTGTCATTTAACTGTTAGCAAACAGTATTTTTACTTATTATGAAGATATGAAAAATTTAAGATATGTTAACATTTCCATATTTTGATATTAGAAGGGAAGGGATGCAGACAGTTGCTTTCACTACCTATGCTAAAATCATCCCAAGCTAATGTTTGATGCACAGAATTTATTGTGTGGTATTCCTAACCACCATTTGGTTAATAGATTATCACGGTGGAATAGTATAGCATGATATTTAATATACCATTTTCATCTAGGGCTGTAGATATCAAATTTGTTGGTAATCGAGTATTCTACCAAAAATTCCATCGATTAATCGAGTAATCTGATAAAATGTGGTTTTGCTTATTAATATTAATTATGCAAGAGAAAATAAGACTCCTGGGTCTCTTAAAATGAACAACTAAGTTTCCTTTTTTATTTTTAAATGCATAGAATGCAATGCATACATCAAAAATAAACATTTAATTATTATCCATTGTTTCTTTGTCTGTACTTGTACTGTGAACAATGACAATAAAGTTGACAGATGAATTAAGTGCATTTAAGTGACATTCATTTTGGGGTTTTAAAAAAAGCATTTTCTGAGATGCACATTAAACATTAAATACAAAACATTAATTTAATTTATATTTTAATTATTGAAAATTAAGCAAACTTAGCTTTTTTGGTAAACAATGGGGATTTACTATTAAAAATAAAACATGGAAGAAATTTTGTGTGATTAAACCTTAAAAAAAAAAAAAAGGTTTGATTATTATTAGTAGTAGGCTATGTAAATTCTGCTGAACAATAGTAATACATCTCTGGCAAATACTTGTGTAAAACAGGACTTTTATTTTGACTGGTTGACGTACCTTTACAGTTCTGTGTATGTGATTTGACGCTAGGTTTACTCAAATCAAACAGTCAAATGCTCATGAAGTGACTGTCAGAGCAGTTCTGGAGATGTTGTTCATGTGTTCTCATCTTATTTAGTGAGACAGCAGACGCTGAAATAACCGCGAGCGTCACATGCGCTTCAGTGTGTGTTAATAAAGGAAGTCGCGCTTCTGCTACATTCATTAACAGATCATTATTTAGTTCTGTGTAAATTTCATATAGCCAAAATTGTAAATTCTACTTCTTGTTACAAGTATCGAAGAACCATCACTTCTACCACAAAAGACTGCTTTTTAAGTTATCTTCCTGATGTATCCAAATTCCTTAGCATATCCAAAACCTCAGAACAACTTGATGATGTAACAGAAACTATGGACTCTTTCTTTTCTAGCACTTTAAATACAGTTGCTCCTTTACGCTTAAGGAAGGTTAAGGAAAACAGTTTGACACCATGGTATAATGAGCATACTCGCACCCTAAAGAGAGCAGCCCGAAAAATGGAGCGCAGCTGGAGGAAAACAAAACTAGAGGTATTTCGTATTGCTTGGCGGGAAAGTAGCATATCCTATAGAAAAGCATTAAAAACTGCTAATCTAAAATCTAAACGAAAATCTACGAAAATCTAAAATCGATACTATTAGAGATAAAATTGCAACCATTCAGCCGTCAGCTACCGTATCACATCAGACAGTGCACTATAGACCCCCTGAGGAACAGTTCCACTCATTCTCTACTATAGGAGAGGAAGAATTGTATAAACTTGTTAAATCATCTAAACCAACAACATGTATGTTAGACCCTATACCATCTAAGCTCCTAAAAGAGGTGCTTCCAGAAGTCATAGATCATCTTCTGACCATTATTAATTCCTCATTGTCATTAGGATATGTCCCCAAAACCTTCAAACTGGCTGTTATTAAGCCTCTCATAAAAAAGCCACAACTTGACCCCAGAGAACTTGTTAATTATAGACCAATCTCGAATCTCCCTTTTCTGTCCAAGATACTAGAAAAGGTGGTATGCTCACAATTATATTCCTTCTTAGAGAATAATGGTATATGTGAGGATTTCCAGTCAGGATTTAGACCGTATCATAGTACTGAGACTGCTCTCCTTAGAGTTACAAATGATCTGCTCTTATCATCTGATCGTGGGTGTATCTCTCTATTAGTTTTATTGGATCTTAGTGCTGCGTTTGACACAATTGACCTCAACATTCTTTTGCATAGACTTGAACACTTTGTTGGCATCAGTGGAAGTGCATTAGCATGGTTTAAATCGTAGTTATATGACCGCCATCAGTTCGTAGCAGTGAATGAAGATGTATCATATCGATCACAAGTGCAGTATGGAGTACCTCAAGGCTCAGTACTAGGGCCGCTACTCTTCACGCTTTATATGTTACCCTTGGGAGATATCATCAGGAAACATGGTGTTAGCTTTCACTGTTATGCTGATGATACGCAGCTCTATATTTCCTCGCAGCCTGGTGAAACACACCAATTTGAAAAACTAATGGAATGCATAGTCGATATAAAAAATTGGATGACGAGTAATTTCTTACTGCTAAATTCAGAAAAAAACAGAGGTGTTAATCATAGGGCCTAAAAACTCTGCTTGTAATAACCTAGAACACTGTCTAAGACTTGATGGTTGCTCTGTCAATTCTTCGTCATCAGTTAGGAACCTAGGTGTGCTACTTGATCGCAATCTTTCCTTAGAAAGTCACGTTTCTAGCATTTGTAAAACTGCATTTTTCCATCTCAAAAATATATCTAAATTACGGCCTATGCTCTCAATGTCAAATGCAGAAATGTTAATCCATGCATTTATGACCTCAAGGTTAGATTATTGTTATGCTTTATTGGGTGCTTGTTCTGCATGCTTGGTAAACAAACTACAGCTAGTCCAAAATGCAGCAGCAAGAGTTCTTACTAGAACCAGGAAGTATGACCATATTAGCCCGGTCCTGTCCACACTGCACTGGCTCCCTATCAAACATCGTATAGATTTTAAAATATTGCTTATTACTTATAAAGCCCTGAATGGTTTAGCACCTCAGTATTTGAATGAGCTCCTTTTACATTATACTCCTCTACGTCCGCTACGTTCTCAAAACTCAGGCAATTTGATAATACCTAGAATATCAAAATCAACTGCGGGCGGCAGATCCTTTTCCTATTTGGCGCCTAAACTCTGGAATAACCTACCTAACATTGTTCGGGAGGCAGACACACTCTTGCAGTTTAAATCTAGATTAAAGACCCATCTCTTTAACCTGGCATACACATAACATACTAATATGCTTTTAATATCCAAATCCGTTAAAGGATTTTTAGGCTGCATTAATTAGGTAAACCGGAACCGGAAACACTTCACATAACCCCGTACTTTCTACATCATTAGAAGAATGGCATCTACGCTAATATTTGTCTGTTTCTCTCTTATTCCGAGGTCACCGTGGCCACCAGATCCAGTCTGTGTCCAGATCAGAGGGTCACTGCAGTCACCTGGATCCAGTACGTATCCAGACCAGATGGTGGATCAGCACCTAGAAAGGACCTCTACTGCCCTGAAAGACAGCGGAGACCAGGACAACTAGAGCCCCAGATACAGATCCCCTGTAAAGACCTTGTCTCAGAGGAGCACCAGGACAAGACCACAGGAAACAGATGATTCTTCTGCACAATCTGACTTTGCTGCAGCCTGGAATTGAACTACTGGTTTCGTCTGGTCAGAGGAGAACTGACCCCCCAACTGAGCCTGGTTTCTCCCAAAGGTTTTTTTCTCCATTCTGTCACCGATGGAGTTTCGGTTCCTTGCCGCTGTCGCCTCTGGCTTGCTTAGTTGGGGTCACTTCATCTACAGCGATATCATTGACTTGATTGCAAATAAAAACAGACACTATTTCAACTGAACAGATATGACATAACTGAATTCAATGATGAACTGCCTTTAACTATCATTTTGCATTATTGAGACACTGTTTTCCAAATGAATGTTGTTCAGTGCTTTGACGCAATGTATTTTGTTTAAAGCACTATATAAATAAAGGTGATTGATTGATTGATTAACAGAGACACGCAGAACAGCCAGGATTCATATTTAAATAGACTGTTCCGGCTTAATATTTACAGATATTAGTCCATCACGTGAGATCACGTGGTTGGCTGGCTGCTATCAGCAACTACTGAGAGGGGCCCCCTTGAGGGGGATCCCGATAACAGTGTCATTACACGTTACTGTATTGACGATCAAAGGGGTGCTCACACAGTGTCCTTGCATTTTATTCTTAACCAGTCGTTGTCTTGGGGCCCCAGGCCAGCTCGGGGGCCAAAGTAATTTCTTGGTTTGCCTGCCTTGTTGCGATAGGCCTGGTGGCAGCAGTGGCTCAGTGGTTCATGTAGGTTGTCTACAAACCGGAAGGTTGGTGGTTCAATCCCCAGCTCCACCTGACCAAGTGTCGAGGTGTCCTTGAGCAAGACACCTAACCCCGGCTGCTCCCGACGAGCTGGATGGTGCCTTGAATGGCTGACACCGCAGTCGGTGTGTGAATGGGTGAATGTGAGGCAAATTGTAAAGTGCTTTGGATGGCCATGTGGTCTGTTGAAAGCGCTATATAAATGCAGTTCATTTACCATTTACGGTCAAGTGCCCTTTCCTTATCCTGGCCTCATGTATCAGACAGAATCCCAACATGAAGCCAGTCATTTGGTAATTACTTGTTTTCAATTTGATAAATAAATGATCAAATGAAATGTAAAAAAATATTAAAGTATATATTTATTTACTGAGAAGAAAGAGCATGGAGAAATATGAGCGCTATGAAACTAGAACAGATCTGTACACTCTCAGATAGAAAGGTA
The DNA here is from genome assembly GCF_003368295.1 of Carassius auratus. Classification (NCBI taxonomy): domain Eukaryota; kingdom Metazoa; phylum Chordata; class Actinopteri; order Cypriniformes; family Cyprinidae; genus Carassius; species Carassius auratus. The sequence goes on from NC_039245.1 coordinate 28,339,322, forward strand.
CAAAAGCTGTTCAGGAGTGGTACCTTTTCTAAAGTTACATTTTTGTCACTTCAGGTACAGAGGTGTACAGTGGCAGCTTTTGTACCTTTATATCTGAGAGTGTAGGAAATTGTTTGCCATAGACACAACGTAGTTATACTATTTAATGCTCATACAGATATTTTCAATTCCCAAATGCAGCAACTGAGATATTCCAGAGAGCCATCGTAATAAGAACAATATTTCATTAAGCTCTCTTTGAAGGTTTCCCATATAAGATAAAGATCTTCATGTTGGTCAAATTTATGAAGAAGTACAGAACACTGACAAACTTTCTATCACAACTGGATACAGTAGGGCTGTGCGATATTGAAGAAAAATGCTATATCCGGTACTTTGTTAAATAATGTGATGCCCGATATGTGATACGATATTGACTTAAATGTGTAAAATCAATTAAAACTATTATTTTAAAAATATTTTAAAATAGAAATTATATAACCAATGTATATTTCATTTTCTTTCTTGGAAAAGAAAGCATCACTACTCACTCCTCAAAGTGACCAGTAGTGTTTTAGCAGTACATAAAAAGTAATGTCACAAATCAGAAAATTACATTTTAACTACAGTGTGAAAAAAAAAAAATATATAATGATATCAATGTAACTTTTCTTTCCGGTTATTACTTAAAATACACTTTAAGTACTTTTTAATATACTACAGCAAAAACTATAGCCTTAGAGAGTTCAAACATGATTAAAGGCAAGTAAACGTTCAGTAAAAAAATACATTTAAAAAATAACAAATACACAAATTGCAAGCATAGATCGAATAACCAGTTGTATTCGGGTACAGAAATTTCATAATTAAGTGTAACATAACACTGCGGTTACAAGAATGATAGTCGAGACAGGTGTTTTGACATAAATCTGTGGGTATGTGTCTGTTCAATAATAAAGAGAAGATGCAAAAGACGAATGTTCATATCTGTGTGTGTGCATGCGCTTTGAACGTGTGTGGTGCTGTGTGCACAGAAAACTGAAGAGATCACATGCTGTCCTCAGAACTCCACAGAACTGGAACACCTGTCATTCACAAAGCTCTACACATCCCCAGCCCCACTGTCGACTACTCTTTTGTTCTCTTTGACAAAATGTCATTAAACTGTCGCTTATGACTCCTACTGAGCTTCAGTTATACTGTATGTTTTCCAGGGCCAGGGGACTGATCGAGGTTGTATCTAAATGCACCAGAGCTCAATCCATGCCAGTTATGCTGCTGAAGTCACCAACACTGACTGAAAATGAAGGAGTTCAGGTTGCTGTAGGTGTGAATAAGACTTCAGGAACACAAGCCGTCTTGTCCCAGAAGAGATGAATAGATTTGGTGCCAGTGAGAGCATGATGTCCAGTTCAGTGATGATCTGTTTGCTCTTTAGTAATGCCATTTGCCGAAGATAAAAGCATTCCCTCAAACTCACTTTGTCTTGGAAGCTAGAGCCAACAATCACAAAGTGCTTCATTGAGCTCTGTCTTGTAAGACTGTTCTGTACACTCCAGAACACACGTTCAGCATAATGTTATACTTTTTTAGTATGATAGTTATAAGTACAAGATGTAATGATATTTTAAAATTGGTTTTAAATTGGTTTTTGAAAAATTTTACTCACTTTGTGATTATGACCTGCTGTATTTATTTATTGTCCTCTCTCTCTCTTTCATTCTCTCTCTCTCTATTATCACCTCATTTAAGGGAAGACTCTTTTCTTCATGTATATGCATATTAGAAGCATTGTTCTTTTTTAAATCTTGTGTATTTTGTAGGTAGTTTAATACTAGGTTTATATATATATATATATATATATATATATATATATATATATATATATATATATATATATATATATATATATATATATATATATATATATATATATATAGTTTTGTTAATGTAAAGTTATTAATAATGATTGCATTAATAATGTAATACTTGTTAATGATGCTTTGTTACAGATGTCTAGAGCAGAGCACCACTCTGTTCAGGATCTCTAGATTTATTAGGATCTCTAGGCATATCTTTACATTAAAATAAAGCATTCCTACTGAGCATGAAAATTAACCAGGTGATGAAGTAACATTTGTTCTATATTGTAGGTCGCCTAAAACAAGCATTACATGTTTTGGATGAGATTTCTTTTGTTATATCTCGTCACTCTTGGTGTGAATGGGCCGTCTAACCTCAACTATGCAAGACTAAATCATTGGGAAAGACACGTGCTTGTGTTTAGCCACACTAATGAATGTTTGACAGTGCCAGGACTGTGTTTTTCCACAAGTTTCAAGTCATGACTCAAAGAATCCATTGACCCTCACAGCTGAAGATTAAACTGCTTCTTCTGAAATGAGAGATTTTTCAATTGAAGTAGTCAGCAGATAGAGGAAGTCCATCTGCTTGAAAGCCTGGACTTGTGCTTCAGTGTTTAAACTTGGAGGAGACCATTAAAGGCATTTAGATCACAGACTCAAGTCCTGCTGGAGTGAATTACAGCCGGGTCTTTTATGTGTCACTCTCATTTAGATTGAGCTTTCGGCTCTTCTCAGATGTGGCTGTGTTTGCTTTCAGTCACTCAGTCAGGTGATGATAACAGTTCTTCTGCTTTCCTGGTCTTCAGCGATGAAAATAATTGTCATGGGACTCTTTTTTTCTGTAATCCATTGCTTTTGAACATTGTTTAAAGTTGTACTGATTTTGTGTACAATAATTATGTCTATTTATTACATTTGAAACACAAGTGGTAAAGATTTTTAGGAATTGGACTTGTTTCTTCAAGCCATAAAGTTTGATGTTGTATGCTTTTCAGACACTTTATTTATTTCTGCTTGTATATGCACATTTTATATGATTGATGTGAAATGAAATGTAAAAATGTTAAAGTGGTAGACAAAGGACGATGAGCACATTATCCACATATTGTCGTAGTAGTCTACTGTAAATCAAAAAAAATATATATATCTCCAAACAAGATGATTTTCTGCTGTTGTATTAAGTGTAATTCCTAAGGCTTTTGTTTGTTTGTTTTTTCTTTTTTTTTTCTTTTACATTATGAAAAATAGTTTGTGTAATATCTTTAACTGTCATGAAAATAAAGGCACAATGTCGAAACCACAGAATTGTCAGAGTGTTTTAGGCTGTTCAGTGTTGATCCACCTGATGGCGTTCTTCACTTAACTTTGGCTGCTCAAGCGTATGTGCTGAGTTAAACACAGATGAATGTTCAGACACACACGTGTTGTGCTCATCTGGTGTGTAACAGATCTGAGAGCTCAGGGCACGCTGATGTGTCGCAAGAAGAGTGGGACATGTTGTTTTAAGTGATCGTTTAATATATAAAGATACAACAAGTTTTGGTGTTTGCTAAGGCACGTATAACTATTATTGTAGTTCATAACACCCAGGACATCCTAGAACAGTGGTTCTCAATCAGGACAAAAGCCCATTTCCAAGGTGCCCCCTGCCCCTCCTAATTTTTTTCTGGAATCACAAGAAGAATCGTGGTTAAATACATTACAAATACTTAGAGATTCTGTTAATTAAAAATAAAATGAAAACAAACAACTTGTTATCAAAGCCAAAAATTATTGCATCTTAAAAACTATGAAATATTTTTGGGGTCAAGGCCATTCAAACATTATATTGAACTATGGGCGGCCTTATGAATTGTGTGGTTATTGTTAAAGGAATATTTTGTTGCTTTTTGCTAACTTTATGTTTGTTGTTTTCTTCTTGGTGGTTATTTGTGTTGTGATGTTAAACGCTCATCTTTTGCTCATCATTTGCTGATAGTCTCATCTTTCTTGAGGTTTGTGTGTCAAGTGCTGAAGTCTGAATTTATTGGCTAAATGAGGCATTTTGCATTCAGTGAGTGAATAAATTTAAATCACTTAAATCAGTTTTTGAGAAGTTAACTGAATCATGTTAAATTTGTATCTACAGCCTTGGCAACCAGCTACAACACCTATAGCATTGCCTTCATGTGTGGTCACATTTACAATTGTTTGGCATATTTCCATAGCCATTTGAATAGGAAGTAGTGCGATCTGGAATTTTGCATGAGGGCGAAATATTTTCCCACACAGATTTTGCATCGGATTCACTGGGTCATGCAAATTCACCACGTTGACCAACAAACAGCTGCTTGGTTTGAAAGTGATTTCTGTGTGAACTGTGCTTCATATATCACTACACTACTGACATTTGACAACGGGCCTTTCTGTATTGAATTTTTGCTAATGTGACCGCACATTTACTGACCACCCAGAACACACTAGCAACAGCCTAGTAATGCTTTTACAACTAATCACAACAGATGCGTAGGCCTTTTGGCCTGATGATGATGTTCAAGATGATGTTCAGATAATTTAAAGGCCTAGGTTCCATAGCTCCCTCATGTGAACCTTCCCATCTGTCTGTCTGTGTTTCATGTGTTCACCGGAAACATTAGAATCTCCAACCATTGCTAAATGCTGCAGTGACGGCCAAAAGAGACATCAGATGTGTTCCTGAGTCCAAGGATTGAGTCAAGTGTGCATGAATACTTTGGCCTTGAGTTTTAAGTGGTGTGGATGAGGACATGTACCTAAGACCGAGGCCACTGTAAGCAGCTGCAGGTCAGGACAGGGGGCTTTAATCAGGCTGCGGGGCAGTAGCACCTCCACGATCTGCCCCCACAGCCCTTTGATCCTACACCCTCATATGATTCAATTATCCCCATCCACCTGTTAACGGCCAGACGCCAATCACAATGGCTGGCCCTCATCCGACAGCTCAAAGGGAAAGGTAGACTGTGTGTGTGTGTGTGTGTGTAGTATGCATGCAGCCCTGCACATTTAGCTGCTGTGCCCTTTTAGATCTGTTCTTTGATGTAGTGTGCAAACATAGAGCCATATATATATGTGTGTGTGTGTGCTCTTGTTTTTGTGACATATCAGGACATAACTCTGTATAATGACATGGGTATAACACAGGTATTACAAGGAGAGGGTGACTTATGAGGACATAACCCGTGTCCCCATTTTTCAAAACGCTCATAAATCATACAGAATGAGTTTTTTTGAGAAAGTAAAAATGCTCAAAGTTTCCTGTGAGGGTTAGGGTTAGGGGTAGGGTTGGTGTAGGGCCATAGAATATACAGTTTGTACAGTATAAAAACCATTACGCCTATGGGATGTCCCCACTTTTCACAAAAACAAACATGTGTGTGTGTGTGTGTGTGTGTGCGTGTGTGTGTGTGTGTGTATATTGTTCCCTTTCAGCCCCCATCTGGTTTGCATGCTGCACTACAGCTCATGCCAATGGTTGCATCCCAGTTACATATTATCTGGACTGGATAATACAGTATGTGAGACAATGATGACTGTATTCCAGCTCATATTATGTTGAACATAGTTTGACAGATGACTGAATGATATACTGTTTTCTTAAGGCAGCGCTCCACTATCCAATTTTTCAACTTAAAGACCCCATGAAATCAAAATAAAAGCTTTTTGGTTGTTAGTATCAATGTGTTAGTCTTATGGTTATCTTTAAGGCAGTGTGTTCCAAAACAGTGACAAAATGACCATTTAGAAAATATAAGAATTCAAAGCTTGCACACCGTCACTTCCGCCAAAATGGCTCAACGATATTTTTTTTTTTTTGATGGCAAATTGCACTTCATCTTCTCATCAAATCTTCTGACCAATCAATTGCTCTCTAGAATCTGAAGTGCACGCCCCCTGCACTGTATATAGATGCTGAAGTGCTGGCTGAGATCAGTCACTTGTTCAGTGTAGTATTTCCTGTACGGTGAATGGCCCCTAGTCCACAATGTAGGTGATAGGAAACGATTCAGACAGTGTAAATATGCTTTTGTTTGGTGCAAATGAGGTCTGGTTTCACGTTGTTGCACGCCAACCGCCAACCGGTCCAGAGACGTGATCAAACGAAGCAGGTCATATGTGCGAGTTGGTGTATATATTAAAATGCTGGGTACACACCGATTTCCCCCTTTCTGACAATCCTAGCAATGTCCCGATTATCTTGATGGTTCTACAGATTATTTTATCGGATTTCCCCTTGGTGTGAGGTGTATTAAAAGTGTCCAAACCTGATCAGAAGAACATTGGAGCCGGCCTGATCGCGAATCGTAAATATTCAACATGTTTAATATTTACGATCAGAAATCCTGATGTGTGGGGGGAACCCCGAGCACAATCGAACACACGCTCTGGAGATTATCCTGTGAAACGAAACAATATCCAATCGAAAGCGAGATGATGGAAGACGGAAGCAGTCATGGCGCAGCACAAAGTGAAATTGATGTGGCCAGCAGAGATGGAGGATCAGCTTGTTGATTTATTTTTGGCAACAGTACGAATTTTTATATAATGAGTCGTGTATTTTCTGTGAAAATCATTCCAAACACTTTCATTGCAATTTCTTCTTGCATACCGTCCGCCATTGATTATTCTAAAGTCTCACGAAATTTTGCGAGTTTTCTTGTGTTCACAGTTGAGACTATGGTTGAAAATCTTTTCATGTGTGGTGTGCTGTGTTTGTCACATCATGGCACACCACACACTGTAGGAGCAGAACGGTTATATCTAGAATTTTATTTTTATCCTCATGTTTTTGCTCTATCACATTTTAAAAATCTTATTAGATGTAAAAAATATTTTGGTGTGTACCCAACATAAGAGTTTCATATTGAATCTAGGGGTTAATCTTGTTAATCTTTTAGACTTTGGCTGTCAAAAGTGGCTTTGGTGAATGTTCTTATTTCGGTTAGCTTTGTGTGAGACTAAATGTGCCGAAGAAGTAATAATGGATTTTAAAATTGTAATTTGGCCTTATAATGCTTACAATCAATCAATCACCTTTATTTATATAGTGCTTTAAACAAAATACATTGCGTCAAAGCACTGAACAACATTTATTTGGAAAACAGTGTCTCAATCATGCAAAATGATAGTTAAAGGCAGTTCATCATTGAATTCAGTGATGTCATCTCTGTTCAGTTTAAATAGTGTCTGTGCATTTATTTGCAATCAAGTCAATGATATCGCTGTAGATGAAGTGACCCCAACTAAGCAAGCCAGAGGCGACAGCGGCAAGGAACCGAAACTCCATCGGTGACAGAATGGAGAAAAAAACCTTGGGAGAAACCAGGCTCAGTTGGGGGGCCAGTTCTCCTCTGACCAGACGAAACCAGTAGTTCAATTCCAGACTGCAGCAAAGTCAGATTGTGCAGAAGAATCATCTGTTTCCTGTGGTCTTGTCCCGGTGGTCGTCTGAGACAAGGTCTTTACAGGGGATCTGTATCTGGGGTTTCAGTTGTTCTGGTCTCCGCTGTCTTTCAGGGCAGTAGAGGTCCTTTCTAGGTGCAGATCTACCATCTGGTTTGGATACGTACTGGATCCAGGCGACTGCAGTGACCCTCTGATCTGGATACAGACTGGATCTGGTGGCCACGGTGACCTCGGAATAAGAGAGAAACAGACAAAGATTAGCGTAGATGCCATGCTTTTAATGATGTAGAAATTATGGTGTTATGTGAAGTGTTTCCGGTTCCGGTTTACCTAATTAATGCAGCCTAAAAATCCTTTAACGGATTTGGATATTAAAAGCATATTAGTATGTTATGTGTATGCCAGGTTAAAGAGATGGGTCTTTAATCTAGATTTAAACTGCAAGAGTGTGTCTGCCTCCCGAACAATGTTAGGTAGGTTATTCCAGATTTTAGGCACCAAATAGGAAAAGGATCTGCCGCCCGCAGTTGATTTTGATATTCTAGGTATTATCAAATTGCCTGAGTTTTGAGAACGTAGCGGACGTAGAGGAGTATAATGTAAAAGGAGCTCATTCAAATACTGAGGTGCTAAACCATTCAGGGCTTTATAAGTAATAAGCAATATTTTAAAATCTATACGATGTTTGATAGGGAGCCAGTGCAGTGTGGACAGGACCGGGCTAATATGGTCATACTTCCTGGTTCTAGTAAGAACTCTTGCTGCTGCATTTTGGACTAGCTGTAGATTGTTTACCAAGCGTGCAGAACAACCTCCCAATAAAGCATTACAATAGTCTAACCTTGAGGTCATAAATGCATGGATTAACATTTCTGCATTTGACATTGAGAGCATAGGCCGTAATTTAGATATATTTTTGAGATGGAAAAATGCAGTTTTACAAATGCTAGAAACGTGGCTTTCTAAGGAAAGATTGCGATCAAGTAGCACACCTAGGTTCCTAACTGATGACGAAGAATTGACAGAGCAACCATCAAGTCTTAGACAGTGTTCTAGGTTATTACAAGCAGAGTTTTTAGGCCCTATGATTAACACCTCTGTTTTTTTTCTGAATTTAGCAGTAAGAAATTACTCGTCATCCAATTTTTTATATCAACTATGCATTCCATTAGTTTTTCAAATTGGTGTGTTTCACCGGGCTGCGAGGAAATATAGAGCTGAGTATCATCAGCATAACAGTGAAAGCTAATTCCATGTTTCCTGATGATATCTCCCAAGGGTAACATATAAAGCGTGAAGAGTAGCGGCTCTAGTACTGAGCCTTGAGGTACTCCATACTGGACTTGTGATCGATATGATACATCTTCATTCACTGCTACAAACTGATGGCGGTCATATAAGTACGATTTAAACCATGCTAATGCACTTCCACGGATGCCAACAAAGTGATCAAGTCTATGCAAAAGAATGTTGTGGTCAATTGTGTCAAATTGACCAAATTGCATTACATGCAAATGGTATCTGAACACTTCAAGATTTTGAAACATTAGTGTGTCAGTACTGCTTGAATTTCTTGTCAACAATGATGTGGATATACTTCAGTAAATATTTAGACACAACTATCATTGCTATGATCATATAAATAATTGTAGGCCAAGCATTTAGCTATGTGATTGACAAGAAAGCAAAAACAGTGAAGTGCTTTTAAAACTGATTTCCGATGTGTACTTTAGACTAGAGCTTAATAGTAAGTCCAAACCAAACCACAGCAAAAAGAAAATAGAAAAAAGAGGGTGTATGTGTCTCTAAATACTTTTAGCGAGACTTTCATATAGTCATCACATCCTCCCTCTCTTCATCATTTGACTAATGGGGGATTAGTTTAATTAGTTGAGATTTGTGTTAAGCATTCATAATTAGCTCGAGAACACGTTCTTAATTTGCCTATGAAACAAATGTGTCATGGCTGTCGAAATCAGCGACATCTAGTCAGATGAGTTTCAGCCTTTGAAGATGTCGCTGGTGGCCTCAGCGTAGCTGATCAAACTGGAATTATCTGGGCTAAGAAAGAGATCATAAATATCAGTGAACTGGAAATTATATACTGTATAATAAATGCCCACAACAGGCATGAGTGTGTGTGTGTGTGTGTGTGTGTGTGTGTGTGTGTGTGTGTGTGTGTGTGCGTGTGTGTGTGTGTGTGTGTGTGTGTGTCTCAAGTACTAGGAACCATGAACCATAAGTGTTATAGCTGAGTTAAAGATGATACAATTTTTCCATCATATGTATAAGAGAGGCTTTTTTAATGCTTCCCTGCATGCCTGTGAATGTGCTAATGGAGACCCAGGCGACATGGAAAAGACTGAATCATCTAGACTGTTGTGCGTGTGGATTTTGAAATGTTTGTATACAGTAGGCACTTGTGTGATCTAATGTAAGGGAGCTAACATAGTTACAAGTTCAAGTTTGGCTCTTGTCCCACCTTTGGGATCTTTTCTCTTTTTTTTTTTTTTGCCCCATAACATATTTTTGTATTTGTTAAATCCATTTTAAGATTGTCTAGGGGTAAAGGGAGTAACATTGACACTGTGGCAAATTAGCAATGCAAGTACAACTGAATCTGAATCAGTTGAGCAGGGCAAGACCTTCAGTTTCCACCCCCACCCCCTGCCTCAGCACCAGCTTAACCACTACACTTATCCTCATCTTCCAACTATAACCACAGCAATGTCCCCATATTTCCATTGGCTTCATCATCTCCGGTGTTTGACATTTAGGTCAGTGTACAGGTGCATCTCAATAAATTAGAATGTTGTGGAAAAGTTAATTTATTTCAGTAAGTCAACTCAAATTGTGAAACTTGTGCACACAGACTGAAGTAGTTTAAGTCTTTGGTTCTATTAATTGTGATGATTTTGGCTCACATTTAACAAAAACTCACCAATTTCAACAAATTAGAAAATGGTGACATGCCAATCAAACTCAAAACACCTGCAAAGGTTTCCTGAGCTTTCAAATGCTCTCTCAGTTTGGTTCACTAGGCTACACAATCATGGGGAAGACTGCTGATCTGACAGTTGTCCAGAAGACAATCATTGTCACCCTTCACAAGGACGGTAAGCCACAAATATTCATTGACAAAGAAGCTGGCTGTTCACAGAGTGCTGTATCCAAGCATGTTAACAGAGAGTTGAGTGGAACAAAAACTGTGGAAGAAAAAGATGCACAACCAACCGAGAGAACCTCAGCCTTATGAGGATTGTCAAGCAAAATCGATTCATGAATTTAAGTGACCTTAAAAAGGAATGCACTGAGCACCCCAGCGTCAAGGCATACAGACGTTTCAAGGAATTTGGCTACAGTTGTTGTATTTCTCTTGTTAAGCCACTCCTGAACCACAGACAACATCAGAGGCGTCTTACCTGGGCTAAGGAGAAGAAGAACTGAACTGTTGCTCGGTGGTCCAAAGTCCTCTTTTCAGATGAGAGCAAGTTTTGTGTTTCATTTGGAAACCAAGGTCCTAGAGTCTGGAGGAAGGGTGGAGAAGCTCATATCCCAAGCTGCTTGAAGTCCAGTGTTAAGTTTCCACAGTCTGTGATGATTTGGAGTGCAATGTCATCTGCTGGTGTTGGTCCATTGTGTTTTTTGAAAACCAAAGTCGCTGCACCCGTTTACCAAGACATTTTGGAGCCCTTCATGCTTCCTTCTGCTGACCAGCTTTTTAAAGATTCAGATTTTATTTTTCAGCAGGATTTGGCACCTGCCCACACTGCCAAAAGCACTGAAAGTTGGTTAAATGGCCATGGTGTTGGTGTGATTGACTGGCCAGCAAACTCACCAGACCTGAACCCCAGAGAGAATCTATGGGTATTGTCAAGAGCGAAATGAGAAACAAGAGACCAAACAATGCATATGAGCTGAAGGCCACTGTCAAAGAAACATGGGCTTCTGTTCCACCTCAGCAGTGCCACAAACTGATCACCTTCATGCCACGCTGAATTATTGAGTACATATTTAGTAAATGAGCATACTTTTTTTTTTTTTGGTCTTATGAAGTATTCTAATTTGTTGTGAATTGGTGGGTTTTTGTTAAATGTGAGCCAAAATCATAAACTACTAAACTACTAAAATCTTAAACTACTTCAGTCTGTGTACATTTTTTTTTAATACACAAATTTCACAATTGGAGTTGAATTACTGAAATAAATTATATCTTCCACGACATTCTAATTTATTGAGATGCACCTATATATATATATATATATATATATATATATATATATATATATATATATATATATGCCATATTGACATATTGTAATATAACTTCTAGCTTGTTTCAGATTATGAGAGAAAAAAAAAAAAAAAAAAAAAATATATATATATATATATATATATATTATGGAAAATATTTATTTGAAAAAATAAAACACTTATCAGTGGCCATCGTTCATTCTTAGCAATTGTACCCCTCAGGATCCTCGGTTTGAGTTCTTGGCTAAACATAAAAAAAAGTATTGCATTGTTTGCTGTGGATGACTATACCATGTGGGAGGAAAAATGTGCTGTGATGATTACTCAACACGCTGGCATGCAGAGTCCTTGGGATCAAAGCGTATGAGGCTTTATAGGACTGTGTTGGGCTCCAGATTTTGTCAATAGCCACATATGACTTCCCCACAGATTTCGAAACCATCCCGCTGCTTTGTTTCATCACAAAGTTTATGCAGAAAAACAAGAGTCTGAACTTTGCTCTTATCTGAGAGTGGATTGTTGAGATAAGGACGTGCCCTTGCGGGCGGGTTTTCAGTGGCTCCGGGCCCCTGTTCTGTGGGCACTGATGCTGGACTAATCAACAGCTGCATCATGTGTGGACGTGAAGCGCAGCACTGCTTCGTTCTGCCTGGAAACCGCTGCGATATATATATATATATATATATATATATATATATATATATATATATATATATATATATATATATATACAGTATGTATTATAAGAGTAATATGTCGGTCTCATCATGTGACGATTCTTGTGACAGAGAGTGTGTCCTGGACAAATTCCCATTGCTTATAGTTATGAGTTATGTTGATAACGGAAATGGCCTTGCTGCACACAATGCCTCAGTGGGCTGAGGCCTGATCTCTGTAAACACAAGCAGTGTAGGGAAGAAACTGTATTTAAGTGGCACTCTTTGAAGTCATTCCACATTGTTTATGACAAATAAAAGGAGGTCAGAGGTGTACAGGAGGTGTTGGGGACTTACCAGAAGAGGAGGAGAGTAAGGTTTTGTTGTATTGTCTTATTTTTTACAGATAGAAAACCCCAGATATCTTTGTGAGAACCCTATCCCTCTGTCCCCTGTAAGTGCTGATGGCTCCTAGCATCACTGTTCTCCATAACTGCATTTACAGTTAAATAACAATTCCAAGTGTACCAGTTCTCACTATTACTAGTTGTTTAGTAGCATGAATATTGGCTGTTTATTAGTTCTTATAAAGCACATATAAATATCTTATTCTGCATGACCATATTTTAGATCCCTTAATCCTACCACATTCCTAAACTTAACAATGACCTTACAAACTATTAATAAGCAGCAAATTAGCAGTTTATTTAGCCAAAAGTTGTAGTTAATAGTTAGTTAATATTGATAATTTGTCCCCAAACTGATGTGTGATTTCCAGTAAAAACATGATGTAAAATAAACAACAAAGAAACAAATTATGAGAAATGGAACACAATACAAAAGACAGTAGTTGTAAGAATTTAAGAAAGATTCAGAAAAAAATGTGAAATATATAATAACTTATTTACTGTGTGGTGAAAAAAAAAACTGCAAATACAATGGCCAACTTGGCATTTCAGTTCTGGACACTGAAAAGCAGAACAATGACATTACTCAGATATATGGTGCTGCCAATTCTGTAGAACAACTGTTCTTATAACATGTTTGTTTTTGTTAGTATGCCATCAGCAGCATGCACTTCTCTCTCTCTCTCTCTCTTTTGTATCAATAGATTTACAACAAATCAAGTCTTGGAAAAAACAGCTGATAAGGAGGTAGGAATATGATGTTCTCCCAAAGTGCAAAGTGAAATGTGCTGTGATTGCTTTCAAAAGGGCGCAGACCCCTTGAATTTGAAATATGCAGTGAAGAATGACTTGGACTCTTCGCATGCAAAAGAACAGAACAAAGATTCTGCTAAACATCTTCATTTCTTCACAAAAGAAAGACATCCCTAAGGGTTTGGAGTGACACAATTAAATGAAAACAAAAGTTTCACTTTGAGCGTTTAACCAGTGATGGTTTTCATCAGTGCTGCTGTAATTGTTGAGATTTGTCATCCAACACGCTTTTCCACTTCTTACAAAAATGCACTATGATGGCTGGTTGCTTTTAATAAACTCCAGAAAGCAATGCTGGATGACAGCTTCACACACCTAACCAAAGCCAGCCTCTGAGTTTCGCTTGTTTGGGGACGCCGACTTCTCCTAAGAGCTGTACAAACTCTGTTTGTGATGACAGTTTCCCCCTGTATGTGGGTTTAAGCTGAAAATCCCAGAGAACAAGCTTCTCTTTGATGTCATTTGACTGGTATTGTTGAATATACTGAGCGTGAACTGCTGTAATCACACTTCCTCTGGGAAGAGCAGCAGTGCTCAATTAGGTCAACTTCAGTCACACAGCATCATCAGCCCTCGTCTTCACTAGAATACAGCCATTTCACAAACAGCTGAATAGTCTTTGAAACAGTCCTTGAGCCTCCAGGGCTGCCGTTTGAAAGATAAAGCCGCCAAATTAACCCTACATACTTTAAAGCGAAGAGATTCAGAGATTAGCAGCAACATTGTTTTACTGTAAGCAGGGTAAATAGCGTCTGCGCTGGGCTGTGGAGCTTGGTAATTAATAACAGGTGGCAGCAATGGCAGGCCAAGAAGTTTGCTTGAGTGAACATCAAGGCTGAAGAAACGTTCCCAGGTAATGGGGTGAAGGGTGAGTCAAACGTTCCTCGGGAGCTGCTAGGCTTTGATGAAGGGAAATGGTGCATGTGTTGCCCTTCATTGTCTCTGATTGAAATGACTGTGGAGCTGCGGCTAGAGAAAAACAAAGCTTGTATGAGTTATATTATTCATCATCGGCACTTCTCTTGCTGTGTGTTCTTGGCGCTGTGCCTTGCTATCAGTGCTTACTCTTTCTTTGTAACCTGAAATCATGGGTTCTGTCTTTATTTCATACATTTTTTTGTCCTAAAAACTGTCAAGTTTTACTGCTTTTTCTTTGTTTGGTAGGACATATAGCAAAAGCATCTAAACACCATTAAAGTTAACATGTAGAGCTGTAGATGTATCATTTGATGAATTGATGTCAGTTAGTTGAGTCATAACCGATTGAGTCAAACCAGTGATTTGTTTGCAGCGTCACACAAAAGTCTCTGTGGTATTTTTTATAGAAATATACTGGATGTATGTGCATATCAGTGTTTATTACAAATGAATGGTATAATGGTATGTTGGTGTATATATATTCAAAAAGGTAAAAAAAATAAGGTTTATTTTCATCAGTTACGGCTCATTTGCGTTAACATTTCTGTCTACTTTCAGTCAGACAGAGAGATGAAGTAGGGCGGTATGATCACATTTATTTGAATAAATTAATTATAGCATATATTTGAATTAGTTATTGAGGTGGTGGTGGTGGGGGGGGGGTGAAAGTTGTGTTTATGAATTACCTGCTCTTTCTACAAACAATAGAGCTGTAGGGTAGTGATTCAGTATCAATGCTAATATATTAGTTGTAATGCAGTGAATATATATGTAATGCGATCTAGGAAAACCCAATTAATGGTGAAACAGGTTGAGCCTGTCCTCCAACAAAAAACGACCATATAGATTGTTTGTGCAAGCATTTATTACGACCTATATTTACGTTTTAAAGTTAAGCGTCCTCTAGCGGGCGTAAAAATAATGACAGTATCGCGTTGCGTCTGTCGTCATGACATGACGTATGACGTCATTACCAATCAAAACGCACGTTTATTTAAATGCAATGTGTGGGCGTTTTACACCAATCTCACAGTATTTCCTACATATTTTACTACTGTAGGTGGCTTATTCTTTCGAAGTACCACACCTAACCCCACCCCTAAACCTAACCCTCACAGAAATCATGCTAAATGATGTTTTTTTGAGCATATACATTTTCGTGAACGTCCGTATCCTGGGATCGAACCCATGACAGCATGATTACATATCAAGGTATAACGCAATAATCTACCAACTGAGCTACACGAAACACAAAACAGAGTGCAAATAAAAGAATACAAAACATTAATATGAAAACAACCTTTTGTCGATAGGGGCGCAATTGTAGTATACGCTCTGATGGGACGTATTTCATGTATTTGGACAAACGACCTATACAAGCGTATTGGTTGGAGGACAGGTTGTAAATTTTGATATGCTATTATTACATATGTCACATGATTTATTTTTGTTGATATGTTAGCTGTTTTTGTGTTAATTTAGTTTTTGTTATAAGAAAGCACCTCCACAGCGTGTTCTTAACACGAGAGAAAGACAAAGCCTTTTCTGCTTGCTGTAATAAATCGTTATGTTTCTGCACTAAACAAGTGCTTTTTGCCAAGATATTTTCAGAGATGATAGACAAGATGTTATAGAATAATAATTGAATGAAACCCTAATTTTAACAAAAAATTTACATACGACTATTTTAAGAATTTCCTGAAAACATCCCAGTGCGACATCCGACGGGTTTTCCCAGATCACATCACATATACATGTGTGTGAATAAATTAGGCATTCAAATAGTGCTTTATTGTGTATTGCTGTACACCCAAAGTGCTTTACAATCATGTGAGGCGTCTCTCCTCGAGCACTGCCAGTGTGCAGCATCCACCTGGATGATATGACGTATCATTTTTTCCTTTGTAGACCGAGGAAGCTTTCTGGTGTTTATCCAAACACTGAACAGTCACCCAGATTTTGACTCTCAAAAAAGCTGGAATCACAGGTTCAACCCGCAGTGTGGCGCTAAAACGTAGAAGACGTTTTGTGAAGATATTCCCTGAGGAACTGTGAAACCAACACTGGGCAAAGAAAAGACAGAACAGCTGCTCTCGTCTCATTCGCACTGTCTTCATCTCTCCTCCTTCCACCCTTCCATCTCTCCTTCTGCTCTTCAAAAAGCACCGCGTCTCTGTGAGTTTAACGCGAGTAAAAGCACCAATGTCATTCACTTCACTGATTCCAGGGAAACTGAAAACCCGGAGGTGTGCGCCGCCCTCCGCACCTTTTCAGACAAGAGTTTCAGAACGCCACTGATGTAGTTTGACAAACTTTTATAAAAGAACCAATTGAAGCTTTAAAAAAAAAAAAAAGAAAAGAAAGGGAAAGAAAAAAAAGTGCCGCCCACGTTTGCATCTGTGCTGCCGGGATCTGTTTGACTGCATGGCTTCAATCAGTGCAATCTTCTCCTCTGACAGGTCTCCTGTGGTCTCTGAGATTGCACAAGAAGAATCGTACGCAAAACGTGAGGCGGGTCTTGTTTCTCAGGGTTGAGAGGAAGTAGGGCAGGTGACGGTAGCAAACGGTGTGTTTTGCTCTTATGAGATCTGTTCTAGCCTCCAGAAAATGCTGCCATGAGACACACTTCAGTGCTGCTGGATGGTGTGCTCTATGTAAATGTAAATGTTCTTGTCAGGTAGACACCAGCAGCTGATGTGCTCTATATTACACACTATACGCTATACTTAATTCACAGAAAAGTAGCTTTGGAGAATCACAGAAGGCAAAGAAACCAATGATTTCTCTATCTCTCCCTGGAGTTGTCAAAGGCATCCTGGGCTGCATTCATGTTTTTGATGTGTGAATAAATACATTGTTTACGTAAAACACATCAGATGTCTTCATGGATTGGGCTTGAATATGAAATGACACTGAGGTATATACTAGGGCTGAGTGATATGTTATAAATAGTTTTACAATTCAGTTAATATTTTATTCAACTACATTATGTAAAACCGCTGTCTCTCTATTCAACCAAACTACAATATACCAATTCTGTTGAAACATCTGATGAAAACAGGTCGATGTCATTAAGTAACGTGTTTTAAATAAAGATTAGTGTAGTACAGCATGTGCGATTTAATGCATGGCAGCAGGACTATTCTTTCTTTTAAACATAAATGCTCAGACTGAAGACTGAAGAAATGTTTCCATTAAACTGTAATTAGCTGGTTGATCAAGCATTCCTCCCATCAGTGACACTCCAGCTGAGTTGCGTATTCCCTGTCAGTTCTAAGAGTCTGTTCTAACACACAGCAGAAATGGCCTGTGGCACTGCGAATGTTCTTGTGGCCTAGAGACGTCTGGATCTCTCTCTTGCACTCTTGTACTCTGGCCTTAAAGTGCCCTGCAGAGGATCTGATGAGCCAATAGATCGTGTCCCACGCTGGTGGCAGCACTTGGCAGAAGTGGCAGAGGGCTGGGAGGCTCACACACAAATCCTGCTCATGCCACATCAAAATATGTTTCCCAAAATACATAAGAAAGACACCGCTTCAGGAATGACCAGCGGCCATCGTGACGAAAGTTTCAGCTGTACTTTGTGTGAGCAAAAGTGTGTGCTTATTTACTCCTCTCTTTTGTGTGTGGGTTGGACAACCTGAAGAGCTCAGGACACGTTTTAACAGGCCACTAAAGAAAAAGGTAACACTTTATTTTGATAGTCCACTTTAGACATTTTACTAGCAGTAAGTAACTTTGCAACTACATGTCAACTAGCAGTAAGTAGAGTATTAGTAGACTGTCTGCTTAATATCTTCTAACACTTTCTTTGTCAACTTATTGTCAACTTATACTAAGCCTAAACCTACCCCTAACACTAACCCTAAACCTACCCTAACAGTCTACTCTGAGAGTTAGTAGACATGTAGTTGCAAATTTCTGAGATTTAGTTGATATGTAGTTGGCATGTAGTTACAAAGTTACTTATAGTCAGTAAATTGTCTAAAGTTGACTATCGAAATAAAGTGTAACCAAGAAAAATGTTGAACTTTTTATCCCGGAAATATTGAGACTTATTAAAAGCCTGAGGTCGCTTTATTTGAGGGAAGTTAAATAGCAGTGCTTGCTACTGGCTCAAAATCACTCATGAGCAATTGTTTTATATCGGTCTTCAAGGTACTGAAAGAAAGGCTAATGTATGTAATAATGACTTCATTAAGTAGAATCAGATTTGAAACCATACAGTAAACTGTGTCAGTGCTGCAATGCTAATGAGTACAGTTCAACTGTCATTATTTGTGTGGTTACATTTCTATCTTCCTCTATCTGCCACATCCTGTCCAGTATTATTCATCTGTGTCCTACTGAACAGATAGGCTCTTTGATCAGTCTAACAGCACAGATTCTTAACTGCCTCTTTCAATGACTGATCTCAAACAAAAAAAGACTCTGGTGGGCGTTGTTTTCCTGTAGGTGTAAACGAAACTGAACACTGTAGTTCAGATATTTCTATGCTTTGCCTTTTGATAAATGGGTCATGTCATGAAAAGCATTCCTTTGGAAATAAGTTGGACATTTTTGATGTAATATTGATGTGCTGTGTAGACAAACTTTCTCTCTAGTCAACCCAGACCCAGACTGAGACTAAACCACCAAAAGAGTTTGTTTAGAAATTATTATAGTATGATATCACTGCATTGAGGTCGTTAACATACAGCCACCCACATTTACATATCAAGATCTTTTTGGTATTGAGCTTGACTGGTCCTAAAGAATGTCATTGTGAAATTACACCTTTATCGCTGAGGCTAGTTAATAATTTACATATAGATGCCATAGTGTGTACAGTAGCAAAGTCAGCCTGTTCTGTTTGGTCAGAGAGAAAACCAAAGTTAATTAGTTGCATTAAATTAAGTATTTGTTGCAAGAAACCTTCAGTAGCATTACTACATAGAATTAAGAGAACAAAATAACATTATTGTCCTCCATCCGTTCTTCATTTGTAGATTGAGTTGAGAACTAAAGTCATGGAGGCCAAACATCAAGAGGATGCACTGAGGAGCCAGCAGAAGCATGATGCTGAGATTCAGATGAATGACAGTTTGCGACAAATCTTGGGCTGCAATTAACAAACATTTTGTTAATCGATTAACCTGTAAAATAATACTTAAGTTTAATTGATAATTTAAGCAAAAATGAAAATTCTCAGTTGTATATGACTAGCTATCTTCAGATGAACACAAAAAAAGGGTTTTAGAAAAATAATCCATGTCCTTGTAATACAAATGTAAACTCGTATGAGAAGCAAGGTGGATTTGTTATAATTATCATTGTTTCACAATGCATTTACATCAGGCTGATGTTTACATCAAGTGTGAGCTCATATACCTGCGTGTGACAGTTGGTCCAAAGGTTAAAATGTATTTTTTGCATATGCCTTCAATCTGAGATTTCCATATCTTTTTCTTAAAACTATGTACAAACTAAACTTTATATAATATATGCAAAAGCAAGACATTTTATATAACAAAATTATTAAATATTAAACACAAGGGAATTTGACCCCTAAACAAATTCATAATTCCAAGTTTTGCTTATTGCATAATGTTTCTTCATAAACAATAGATCCATGAGCTGTTGGTAGAGGAGAAAAATGTTTAAAGGTTTATGATGACAAGTACATTGATGAGAGACAGATTGACTGCTCACATCTTGCAGGTTAGGTAGGTACTGCAAACATCAAATATGGCTGTCTCTCTCATTAAAATGATATTGTTTTAGTGATACTGGATTTATTATCATTCAGGCCAGAGCAGGACTAATGAACAAACAGGTCATATCTTCCTCCAGAAACATAACAGTCAGCATGTGCTGTGTCAGTGTCTCCTCTATGACTTCCACATTTATTGTCTGTTTTATTCAGTCCCAGTGACATCACACCTTCAATTCTGCTTTAATAAAGTCTGTTAAATGACCGAGGTCTACAGATGTTTATGGATCCCCACCCCTTTATAAGCTTGAACATGATTCTTGGCAGACTGTTGTCTTTCATGGCATCCTTAAAAGTCCAACGTCCTCTGGACCTTGTCCTTGACACTCTGTTATGACTCTGCTGTGTTTCCGAAAAGAGCTCTTTAAGGAGCCGATGGGAAAATTGTGTGTGTCCCTAAATGTTCCATGAACTTCCCTTTCACCTTCCTAACGCTCTCTCTTTCCCCCACTCTCGGCTGCAAGCTTTCATCTTTCACAGGCAAACGGCATGCAGGATGATGAGCTTAGCAACAGAGTGCACTTCTGATGGACAAAAAGCAATGATAAATAATCCACTGATGGGCGTGCTGACTTTTCAGAAGGAATAAATAATAACTTTTGTTAGGTTTTTTGGTTTGAATGAAGTTGCATCTGTGTTTGAAAGAGCAGCGCTAAATGGCCTCTCGCCAGTGATGTCCAACCTCTCTTCACTAAACACTGCTGAATTAGGCCTCATGAGAGACCATCACCCCCAACCTCAGAGAGTACATCTGTAAATAGGAGCTCTTACTGCTGCCGAAGCCCTTTGAAGACTATTCTTGCTTAGTTTCTCCAGTGTGTTTTGAACCTCAATAGCTTCCTGTGGATCTTTCATTAATTCACTGTTCTGTGCAATCACCCTTGCATGAAATCTTAATTGGTACATATGTTTTTTTTTGTGTGTGTGTGTGTCTGCTTTCCTCTTAATGAGCGCAGTTGTTTAGTTCTTAAAGACTCAGATGTACTTGTTCAGAGAATGTCAATATTTGCTCAGGTGCATCTTTCTTTGAAGGCCCTATAAACACCACACACATGCCGCGCAGTGCTGTCCATTGGTGTCCAGGGGTGACCGGGCCGGTGCATGTGCCCTGTCATGTCCTCTAAGCTGTTGATCTCTGTAGGGTCCTTTGAGATTTACAGACCCCTGGTCGCAACGCCGCTGTCCACCCTCACTGAAACAATGGCCAACAGCCTTTGAACTCCCACTTGGACACAGACGGCATGTAGAAGGTCAGGCCATCAAAGGAGTTAGAGCGGTCTGAACAAACGGCTCTCTGCTGTGCAGCATCAGATAAAACACAATTCTGAACTGCCCGCCCACCCTTCTCCCGCCCTACCTTCAGCCCAGGCATCTTATCGCCCACAGCTCAAGGCACAAGACTGGACCGCCACTTAGAAACAAGCCCAGCAGATCTGCTGTTTATTTGGAGCTTGCTAAATACAGGTTGCACTTGGCTAACTTCCGCAACGACCACAAAAGATTTCTAAATTCCTTGGGTTCATCGAAAGACTGTGCTGCGTTGCACAATGGGCAGATTGTTTTAGGACTCGCAGAATCAGTCCATTGGAGTCTGGGAGCCCACTGCATAGGTCTTTAGGATATAAGGAACAAGGTCATGAGTGAGTTTCTCAGAGCTGTGGCTCAAGTCCTCTCAGATACCGGCAACCCTCATTCAAGCTTCAGAGAGTCTGGAATCTTAACACTCAACATGCTCCTGAGACGCATATGCAACGAATATGTAACACTGTATTCGGTGAAGAGATCACTCCATTTCCTTTTATCCATAATCTTTTTTTTTTAAAATGGTTTAATGGAAACTGTAAGAATTTCTGTTTTTTTTAAGCAGGGTAATGATACTCATTCTGTGCTGCACATTATTGACAATATTACTAAATATTGACTAAAGCTGGCAAATTGCAATAGCTATCAAAAAAATTCGCTTTTAGATATTTTCCCCATATCACACAGCCCTACATTCTGCACATTTACATTATTAAACCAATAGATGGTGACAAATGTGTTTGTTTTTTGTGTATAAAGAGTGAGCCATTGAATCATTGACTCTGGTTCTGATTCGAAATACAAGAGCAGTGGTGTACACATGGTGAGCACTGTTGTGGTATGCTAGGGACCAAAATGCCTAATTAAATGCATTATTACTTCTAATAACATCCTTATTTAATTGTATGTAGTTATAAGTAATTTTTACACATTCATAAATGTGCATTTCTTCTGAATGAATCAGTGCCCCTTTATCGTTCAGTTATGTCAGTCACAAGATCCCTCTTCAAAAATAAAATATAGTGATATGCTAATGATATCCTGTTTGCTTATGCTATAATCAGTCCTATAAAGCAGGGAAAAGCAGTGAAGCACTTCAATGTGTGAAAAAATGTCAGTGGACAGAAGTGAATGATTTGGTTTGTTCACGACCAAAACACTACTACTAGTCAGTGGGATCATGGGTATGTCTCCTGGAGTGTTCTTCCTTTCCAGAGCATAATTTGAGAGTCATACGGGTTTGTCATCCTCTGCTTTAGGCTTACACTTCTGTTACAGATAATATACTTAAGCAAAAAGCCTTAAACGAAGAAAGGGCCAAAAATGGGGATCTTGCCCACCACCCCCAAACCCCCATTCGCTAAACATCATCTTCAAAGCAGCAAATTCCTGCATTCAGTGACGCAGGAGAGGGCGAGTTCCTCCATGGTCATGCTTGTGAATAAGAACATTATCCTCTGTAATCTGCAGCCAGCATTAGCTTGTCATATGGAAGCACCACAAACCTCTATTTAAACTCTGTTCCCACTGAAATTTATTTATGGCTCTAGATTAGCTGAAAAGTCTGGAACATAAATGTTCTGTCATCCGTCTTCTTAGTGTCTTAGTGGCTTCTTGTTTGTAGAGTTGTTTGCTAATGCAGGCATCACTATTACTATTGCTCATGCTTAGGGTTAGTGATCTGAACAAACCTCTAAATGCTGTGACACAGCACATCAACATCAAAGAACTAGCGATGACGAAAGCCGACAGTGTTGACGCCTCATATTGCCTAGTGTCTTGGCAAAATGTTGCACTTGAACACAACGTTTGCAGTTTTGAGCCTGCAAGAAAAAAATAACTTTCCACGACAGCAGGTGGCAGTAGTCTGTATTCGTCATTCAAAAAATGAAACTAGGACTGTGAATATACAGTACAAACTGTATATGTACAGTACAACGTGGTTCAACCAGTGCAGAACACACCAGAAACACTCAATTGACAGATAGTCAGTGATGTCACAGCCTCAACAAACCATAAACTTAGAAAGTCATCGTGCACTATTTGTAACATGAAACGTACTGTAAATGTTGTACTTGAAGCAATGAAAGCTGCACCTTGTAAACAGACGTGTAATAAAGCATGGACCCCACTCACAAACAAAGAGGCTTTTTCTTACGACTCAGGAAAAGCGGGGTCTATGATTTGATGTCTTATTTTTGGCCTTTCCACATATTTCTCAAGTCAGTGACAGGTATTTGTTAGAGCCAAATTACTCAAACAGCTGTTGGTGTTTTTTTTTTTTTTTTTTGGCCTTTGACCTAGTTATGAGCCCCTGATGTCACAAAATACACTTTTCATATCCATGTAAAATAGTTCTAACTTAAAAAATGCTAATCATTTATTGAGAGAAGTCTTCAGTCAATTTAATATTTATTAAGGATGACATTAATGTGGATGTGGAATGTGTCAGGCATAGTTTCGCACATCTTCCAGTTTTTATTTTATTTATTTTTTGTCTAGACTCCCTAACTGGTAAAATCAGTCAAAACACGTAATCTTTACTGGCTTTCTGCTGTAATATACTTCACCTTAACTTATGTAACACAAAGATATTGTATATAATTTCTTGTTTCCATACCCGTTGTTGTGTATTATTGTTTTTATTTATTTATTTATTGAGTTATGAAGAGTGGTGCCATTCAGGGCAGCCTGGGGTGCAAGCAGACAGAGAGATGCCCTGCGGCCAGGCCTGAATGTTTGTATATGTCTCCCTCTCATCCCTGTAGTTCAAAGTCTGCTGCGAGAGTCCCAGGTCATCCGACAGACCAAAGAGAAAGAGATCAGCGAGCTGAAGAAAAGGTCTGATCAAAGTACTGAATCTCTGAAAAACGAATGGGAGAAGAAGGTAAGGAAGGGTTGAAAAGGCTCAGGTTTCCACAGGCCCATCCTTCCAGCAGCCGGAGCTTTAAATGCTGAACATTTAGAGTTTAGAGCTCGGCCAATCCCGTTTGAGTATGAGAAAGAATCCAAAAAATCTATCTTCTTCGAGTACTCAGTAGAAGTGTGTGTTTATTGCAGAGATAGAAAAACTCAAGGTTTTCCCAGAGAATCCAGCCTATCTACAGGCTTTTGGTTGAAGGGCATCTTGCTTCAGGCGTGATAAAACATTCTCTTTGTTCTCTGGTTCTAAACATAATTTTCTGTAGGATTCATGTTCAGGGCTCAACATTAAGGATGGGCAGATGGCAGTGTGATCATCTGTTTTTATGTCGTACAAAAACATTTTTTTTTATATATATATTCTTTTTCCAAATAGTGGAAAGGATTGTAAAGATGGAGAAAAAAGTAAAAAACAAACAAACTGTAAAGTAGTGAAGCAGTCTGATCCATCTTGTAGTTTATGTGTATTTGCTTTAATATTACATAAAACTCAACTACTGGCCAGTCGTGACAGCATAAAAAAACTAAAAAACAACCCCCTTATTGTTGTGCCCTGATGTTATAGACGTTACAGTTTCAGAGTCTTGAAAAGTTTATATTTTATTGATCTATGTTGTATGATTGGTTCCTCCTCTCTGGTAGTTGCATGGCACAAGTGGCAGAGATGGAACAAGAAAAGTTTGAGCTACAGAAGAAGCACACAGACAACATCCAGGAGCTGCTGGAGAACACCAGCCTTTTCAATACATTCCTTGGTTTTTTTTTAACCAAGCATTTTGAATGGGTTCAGTTCTGATTGCTTGGCACATCAGAGTGTTTTGAAAAAAGAAAAGAAAATAACGCTGAAAAAAAAAAATGGATTATCATATGTCTTCTTCAAATCTCCTTTTCCCTATTTTTAACAACAATAGGATGAAATGGGCATTATTGACCTCTGTAAACACGTAATGTCTTTTTCATTCGTACTAGAAGCTGGAGGGTGTCTTTGCACAGAAACTCCACACATGCATCACAGAAGTAACAGAACTCATGAGGTTGCAGGAAATCCCTAATGTGGACAAAGGCACTGCTATCGCTGGAACTCATCGGTGTCAAACTCAATTCTTGCAGGTTTTGTTGTAGTTTTCAAATAAGCCTGAAGGGCTTGATTGGATCTAGTGGGTTTAATTAAGGTTGAATCTTAACTCTACAGAGTTGTCGCCCTCCATGAATTGAGTTTGACACCCCTGCTGTAACTGAATGAAAAAAAAGATAGAATCACATGAACCGATCAAACATGAAGACAGTAAACACACAACTATAATACTATATGGCTTATTGGTGTTCTTCAAGTGGGTGTTTTTTATAATAAATGTTATTTGTAGTCCATTGCTAATTGACAATTAGAAGGGAAGATGTTTGTCATGTGTTGCTTTTTCAAATGTATATTATAAGTGAAGCGGGGAGGTGTTTCCTCATCTCAGTACGTAGATGCATGGGCACATACAAGCAGATCCAATTCGGAGAGAAATAAAATGCACAGAAATAATTTAAATGCAAAGCCGAAAGAGAAAAAAAAAAATGCAATTTACAAGCCCATATTTAACCATGCATGTCATATCGTACTGTTCAGTATTATATTGAAACTTGTGGCATCCCTTCAACACTGTTCAATGGAAATGTGCCATGCCTCACACTCTTATGTAGCTTCTAGATACATATGCTCAATTTTACATGTTGTTGCATTCTGAAATGCGTCAAAATGGAAGTCGAAATGTTTTGCAAAATACTAGTGCCATTCTTAGTGATGAAGCAAGAGGGCATCAGCATAGTCTTTCTTCAATGACTTTGGCCTATGTCCAGAATCAAATCACTCATAATCACAAAAAAAAAAAAAAATCAGTTCTTCGCGATCTTATAATCGCTGAAGCTGACTACACTGCACAATGAGTCTTATTTACATTGCATCTACACTTTTTCTTGTTATAATGAGATGGTTTACACGCAAGTAGAACAAAGCACTAAACGAAAACTCAAACATTTTGAGCAGTAAGTGGAACACAAACACATCTGATTGGTTATTGTATTCAAGAGATCACCAGAACTGTTTAATTGTCTTCAGTTATCAACACTTTTGTTTGATGGTGTTATAGCATCTCTGTATAACCAAGCCTACGAAGCAACAGTTCAAACATTTTGACATGCTAACAGCTGCCAACCTGGACAGCAACCCATCTGGTTTAATGGCTTATACATTTAAAGAAAAAAATTGTACTGAGGTTTGTGACTGCCACAGGACCATAGAAAGATACCCTCGTAAAACATTGGACAATAATTTGTGTCTGTTTTGTAGAATACGTTTCTTTGTTTTTGTATTTTCTCCTCTCCTCTCACCTAGTAAACTTAATCTTGTGTGTACATTCAGGGTGTTGCCTGAAACAAAGCATGCCTTTGATTGAAGCCACCCCACTAGAGGGACCAAGCACTGTGGTGCTCTAAGATGAGCTGGGACACGCGTCCGTCCATGGAACAGGCCTAAAAAGTTTTTTGCTTGTTACAAATTAGCATTCAGTGGCTGTCATACAGGTAAGGGCACACACTGTGACGGCCGGCAGCGTTCTGTCAGCAGGGCTGAATTTAAGAGACTTCAAATGTTTGCCGACCCCACAGAGTAAGACCCTTCTTTAATAATTAAACACAGCACATTTTCAGGCAGGGCCCCAGATGAAAGGCCCTTCTGTCATTGGAAATTAGGTTCTCCCATTCTGTTGGTTTAGGCTGACCTCGCCAACCTCTAAACCCATACCCCCCCTCCCCTCCTCCTCTTGTCTTACCTCTTTTCTCCTCACAGGCTGCTGTTGTCAGATGCTGTGTGTTGTTTCTACTTTGCGTTTGATGTCACAATATCCACCCTTTAAAAGCCTTGGTCTATCTTTCGTTCTTTCATCATTCTTTTGTGCAGCACACTCTGGTGCTATCCTGATTTCTCAAAAAAGCTCTTCAATGCCAGGCGGAGTCACATCGTCCATGTTTCATATCTTCTGGAGGGGAGAGACTGGAGCACCAATGGGTGCTTGTAAGTTTACATGTGGCTTCTTGCATGGGACTGTGTCAAAAGCTGGCACAGCCATTCTTCTGCTTATTATTCCTAATATTCATTGGTGGCTTGATTGGCAAGTTTTGAAGTGCACAACAGTGGTGCAAATGTCAATCCTCAAAAGAGAAAGCAGCACATTGAATATTGATGACAAGATACATATTCATCACAGTCAGGGCTCAATGGAGATTGATGACTTCAAATGCATTGATGACACAGCACAGACTGTATCTAAAAGAGACGTGAAGACCAGCCAGTCTAAGTTTTTCTGAGTGCATTCATTTGTCCAAAACAATCAAACTACAACCTTAAAAATAAAGCTTCCATAAAGAACCTTTAATGACCAAGAAAACATTCCATTGCACAAAAGGTGCTTTAGGAGTCATTTACATGTTGCGCCTCAAAATGTGTTGAAAACACTAGCCGTGCCGCTTTCTCCTCCTTTCCAAACACTTGGGAGCTTGACCATGACCTGCGCTCTGAATGATGATGTGGAAGTTTCAGCAAAGGATCAATGGATCTCCGGCACTGAAAGTCACTTGCTGTAGCTCTGCTACTAAATTTATACTAAATTTATTTGAAAAATGGTCATCCCTATATAGCTATGATCAGCTGTTCCTCCATCTTTGGGTGAAGGGGAAGGTGATATGTTGACTCTTGTTACATGACCTGTGGTGCGCTTTCTGAAAACTGGAGATGTTTTATTTCACTGCGGCGCAGACATTCTTGAAAAATTAAGCATGTATCTTTATTTGAAATAAAGCACTTGAGCAGACAAAAGACGTAAAATGTGAACAGCCTTACATATTGTCATTGTTGTTATTATTACCTGAAAGGTTCTTTAGGGAACCAAAAAAAAAAAAAAAAAAACTTTTGGAACTTATAATTTTTTGGAATGTATGCACTATGATCATTATCACTTGAAAAATCTAAGCATTTATAACATTGGTATAATAAAACATACATTGATGGAATGAACTAAGTCTCAACATTATGTCTTCAGACAATTACACCCTGAATTTAATCAACATTGATTTCATTTCATGCTGAAAAATAAAACTTTTGTCTTCAGTAGAGTGGTAGCTGAATCAAATTTGTTTCATGATTTATAAACTTTATTTTCACTGTTATTTTCCTGTTTATTACTGAAAAGCTGCTTTGTATTGTTTAAATCACTATATAAATAAATGTGATTTGACTTGACCTTGTCTACAATGGATGCAAGGGGCATGACACAATGGGTCACCAGTAATCAAATGCCAAGTTCTATTTCCATCATACATCTGACATGAAGACACCTGGATTTTGAACATCCACTCAGTCATGCCCAGTGTAGACAACGTTAGACCTAGAGATGCAAAACGTATAACAAATATATTTAGCCCCCGTCGTACATGTTTAACATGTGATCTAGCGTTTCCATTGTGATATCAAATCTCAGTACTCATGGGGCAGATCATTTGAATGATCCTTTATTTGCATATTTGACTCCAAAAGTAAAGCACAAGCAATATTCATTTGCCTCTTGATAAATTTTCGGTTTGCGATCGCTTAAAGGAGTCTTATCATGGAAAATTAGATTATTCTATTCAGTATTCAGCAACTTGTTGGGTCATTGTTTCATTTTGCGTACAATCTCAGCAGGTGAAATTGGTTATAAACAAATTACATTTTTACAGCAATTCTAGTGAAAGTAACCTAGATTATTAGACTTCTTAAAAATTTTAAAAGCTATTGAAGTGTAGCTTATACCCCTATTAAATCTAGAAGATAAACATAGTTGGAGCCAACAATATCTCTGCCTGATGAGGTATGCATCTATTTTCATTGAGTATTCATCAAACAATTGTTGATTCGTGTCTTCAGAGTGGTGGTGGTGGTGTGTGTGTGTGTGTGTGTGTGTGTGTGTGTGTGGGAATGCAGATCCTCTCCACATTTCTTTTGTGGAGCAAGTGCTTTTAAAGGTAACATCCTCCTGCCCGTGAGATGTGCTCACAGATGAGGGCATGTGTGATTAAAAGGATAAATACGTGTCCCGTCTCATGCAGAGGGTTTTCCTATAAGAGGGTATTATCACAATCACATTTACATCTACAGCTGTTTTTGACTGACACTCAAAAACAGTTCACTAATTAAGGCAGATAAAGTTGAGAGATGTGTGATTGTGGTTACTTAAATTAGTTCAAAATGTTAACTTAAATGTTTTTTTTTTCTTAGCCTCATGAAATTAGAAGATAAGTGACAAATTTACTACAAACAGCTTACCCCACAACATGACATATATTATCCAGCAGCTACTATTTTAGTAAACACTCAAGTAATAATCCAGATCTTTAAGAGTTATAATTATGGTAACACTTTATTTTAGAGTGTCCTTGTTACAAATGTTACATGTACTCACTGTAGTAATAACAGTAATTAAGCATAATTAATATACTACTATTACTAGTTTTCCTGTGGCTCAGTGGTAGAGCATTGCATTAGGGGTGCAAAAGGTCATGGGTTCAATTCCAAGGGAACACACATACTGATAAAAAAATATATAAAATAATTTTAACCTGAATGCACTGTAAGTCGCTTTGGATAAAGGTGTAAATGTAAATGTATAAACCCTTATCTTAACCCCAGCCCTAGTCTTCATGTTGGTAATTAATATTACTCACTACTTAAATTAACAATTAAAGTTAAGTATGGGTAACTATGCGGAATGTTGAATGGCTCATTCTGTGACCAGACGTTTCTTATGTGCCGTTGGCATGTGCTATCAGGGTCAGTGTATTAATTACCAGCTTGCATCATAGCACAAGCCCAAGTCTTTCATGCTACATTTCACACTGGCCGTTATCAAAATTCTATTTTCCAGCATTTGACACTGACGTTTGCCTTCAGAAAGCTGTACTTTTCATCACTGTCCATTTTCATTATTTCAGATGTGTATCTTCAATCAATAATCTGTCATCATTCATATCAGCCAGCATTCCATCCACCATGCACGGGACAGTGGCCTCCATTAACAATGAGACACATGTGTGTGTGAGTGTATGTGTGTGTGTGT
Organism: Carassius auratus; assembly: GCF_003368295.1. Taxonomy (NCBI): domain Eukaryota; kingdom Metazoa; phylum Chordata; class Actinopteri; order Cypriniformes; family Cyprinidae; genus Carassius; species Carassius auratus. Next base: position 28,369,742 of record NC_039245.1, read on the forward strand.
GTGTCTGCTCAGGCAGACTATCTGGTTTTGGTTTAACAGCACTAGCTGTCCCATGGAAAGTTTTCTCTTTCCTGTGTTTCGTCAGATATAGTTGTCTCATTTTCTAATGAAGAAGACCATGCTAGATGTTCTTTGAGTGCTGAGCCATGCTTAGCTGCTGATCTGCTTCACATGCCTTTTTCATTTTCATTCTAAGAATGCTCTGGGTTGTGCAAAAAAACAGAGTCCCACAGGTGCATCAGATCTGAGGCTGTTTGAAAGATGATCTCCAGTGATCTTTGAAGGTGGATGAGGATGGTGTGGTGGCCATGAATGCGGTTAGAAAGGTGTTTAAGCTCACTGTTACTGAACTATTCAACTTTAACACATCTACAGAAGAATTCCCCATTCAGGAGATCTTCACTGCCTTTCTCTGCTGTCTCTGTGTAGTGTAAATCAGTGTTGGGAAGCTACTGTGAAGATGTAGTTTGTCGAGATACAATCTACACATAATTTATAGTAGTTCATTTACACTCAAAGCTACTCTTTGAAAAAGTTGTGATCTACTGTACCAGTTTAAAAAATATATATATAAAATTAAGATATTTTAATGTTTTTAAAGTCTCTCATGATCAACAAGGTTGCAATATATTTGATCAAAAATACAATAAAAACAGGAAATTAGGGCTGCACAATTAATCAAATTAATAATCACAATTTACAATTATGGATGCCACAATTATGCAATCGTTCAAAGCAGCAATTAATAATTTAAAGTCCACCTATGTTATTCTGCTCACTTAACGCTTTCAGTCATGTGTAGTTTTGTTTTTTATACTTACGTATATACTAAGTTAGCTAACATGAAAAACAATCCTCTATTTTTGGATCCAGAGATTCCTTACTATTTCAGAAAATATATTTATAATTGTGTGCGTAACTGCGAACACATGGATTCCAGCACTGTGTGAAATATTTGAATAAACCATTCAACAAAACTTCCTCAGTACCTTTTGCTTATCTTTCTTTTTCTGTTTGGTTCCTCTAGGAGCAGGTGTTGCATGAGCTGGAGACACGGGTGAAGCTGCTCTCGGTGGAGGTGCAGAACGGGAACCTGCTCCAGCAGAAGGTCACTCAGGAGAAAGCAGAGTTGGAGATTCATATCGCCTCCATCAGTGGTGAGCTTCAAGAGGCCAACCACAAGTACAGGAAAACCACCCGATCTGTCGAAAAGCTCAGATACAACAGTTCGCAACTGCAGAGTTTTGATGTAAAATCATAGCTCTGCTCCAAAAAAGATGTACGGCACCATAAATATTCATTCATCTCAAACAACAGATACAGGAAGCTGAAAACAGGAGACAAAAACAGCTCAGGGTCAGTCGCTCACACCTTTTTTATACCATTTTTCATACCCAGATTTTAGATATACCTGTATCGATGCTGGTTTTAATGAGTGGAGAGAAGCTGGTATCACAAGAATATTAGATTTTTACGCAGACAATGCTCTTAAAGGGGGGGTGACATGCTCGTTTTCACTCAATATCCTGTTAATCTTGAGTACATATAGAGTAGTACTGCATCCTTCATAAATCCAAAAAGTCTTTAGTTTTATTATATTCATAAGAGAAAGATAGTCTGTTCCAATTTTTCCCGGAAAAACACGACCATCTGGAGGCGTGACGTGTGGGCGGAGCTAAAGAATCACGAGCGCGAATAGGCTTTTGCGTTGAGAGCGTTTGGAAGCTGTGACATTACCGTGAGGAAAACCCATCATCCAAAACAAACCATGGCTAACAGTCAGATTCAGCCATTTATTTATGATCCAGAATCAGATCCAGAGGCTGAAACTGAACGAAAGCAGAAGCAGCAACGACTCGCTCCGAGCAGGGCTCGAACCCGGGTCTCCGGCATGGGAGGGGATGCACTAACAAGGAGGCAGAGATATTTGAAGCAGTTTTACTCACCGCCTGCGGTTCCAACACACGATCGTGACCCTTTTTCCTTGGGATTGCATCATCCTTAAGAAATAAACGATACGCAAATCCGTCGTCATACTGGGCCTTGTGAACAAGCATCTTCGAAATGCAGGGAAAAAACACAAACACTTGCACAACTCCGTTGATGCTCTGTAAAAATAAACTCCATCCACTGGTCCCTTAATGCTGTTTTTTTTTTTTTGTAATCTGTGCAGGGTTGTCTTGCCCTGGCAACCAAAAACACACTTCTTTTGTGACTTTTCGCGACGCTCTCGCTCTGATCAGTGAATCGCTCTGATCAGTGAAATGTCTGTGCTGCTCAGCCTCGCTATATGGGAGCGCGCGCTCTTCCGGCAGAAGTGCCTCAGGACCCATATAAGGAAATTCCGCTCCATCTAACGTCACACAGAGCCATACTCGAAAAAAACTTTCAGAAACTTGTGACAAACCGGAAGGAGTATTTTGGGAACAAAAATACTCCTTCAAACGTACAACTTATTTTTTGAAACTTTGTCCATGTTTAGCATGGGAATCCAACTCTTTAACAGTGTAAAAAAATCAGTATGCATGAAATAGCATTTCACCCCCCCTTTAAGTCTTTCGAACAATTACAGCATGAGTTTAATATTTCTCAAGTCCACTTTTTCGATATTTACAAATGAGAAGTTACCTTAATTCTATTGACTATTATAAACAAGGTGGGAAAACGAATGTGCTCGATAGTATTTTATTAAAGACAGCTGCACTGAAAAGTAAAGCAATTACATATATTTATGATCAAGTTACAGCAAATAATAAAGGTTTAATAAATATTAAACAAAGTTGGGAACTTGATTTTGGTGTTATACTGGAAGACCAGATATGGAGCAAAGTATTAGATCATGCAAGACAAATTACCAAATCAAACAAATCATATGAAGTACAATATAAAATTATTAACAAGTTGCATGTGACTCCTTTAATTCGAAGTAAATATGACGCATGTACAAAATTCTGTTTGAAGTGTAAAAGGGAAAACAGAACTTATTTCCATTTAATATGGACCTGTCCTTTAATTGCTTCATTCTGGTCTTCTGTTGTTCAGGAAATTGAAAGATCTTTTGGGATTAAAGTGCCACTGGATCCCAGAGTGTGTATTCTTGGTGTAAACAATTGTGTACTGGAAACAAAAACAATATCTATAATGCTTTATGCTGCTTGCCTTTCCATACTTCATGTTTGGATTAAAGAACACCTTCCTACTTTAACTCTGTGGCGTGAAAAACTTTTTTCACTGTTACCATACGAAAGACTGCATAATGTACTGGATGGAACCCTGGATATTTTTGTAAATGATTGGTTTTCCCTTAAAGATTATTTAGGATGTGTTTGGCAAGCAATAACATGTATTGATTAATATGGATTGTATGTATAATATGGATTGATGGTGTTTTTTTTTATTATTTTTTTTTATTGTTGTTTTAACTATGTTCTCTTGTTCTTTTTTTCTGTACATGGTAAGAAAATATCAAAATAAACAGTTAAAAAAAAAAAAAAATCACATTTCAAACAGAATTATGCCATATTACAGAAGTAGAAATTATTTTTAACTTGGCTGCTAAGTTATAACTGCTCAAAACATGGACCCCATTGGGTCCCACCTTTATATTAAGTGTCCCTAATACCTCACATAGTAGGGCTGGACGATTAATCGAAAAGTAATCAAAACCTAAATTCAGAAATTCCAACCGACGTAATTATCCCATGTCAGTTATTTCGTTTTTTTATCCTGTTAATACTTCCCCCTTAAAAGCATACTACCGCCTGTGTAGCCACTTGACTCTGCCCCGTCCATTTAAGCGATTAGATGATCAGATGTGTATTATTATATCAAGCTACCATGTTTGCGCAGCTGCATTGTGGCACGAACACTCATATAAACAGTAGCTGTGAAGATCGCACGAACAGAGGAATGCAGAAACTAGTTGTCAGCGCAGTCCTGTGATTTATCACAGGTAGCTTAAAGTAGTTTAGAATCTCAAAACTTATTATTGCATATTTTTCTACTTTTGAAGAAACTAACCTATTTACAACCCACAGCTTCACAATAATATAGAGAAGGTATGACTAATTTACACATGCAATCACTTGTCCTGGTACTGTGCTAATTTATCTTTATCTGATCTTTATTTATCTCTAACACAAGCAATAATCTGTAAGAAATAGGGATGGGAATCAAAAACCGGTATCCATTTCCAAGAACTGGGTATTCAATAAGACGCGTGCATTTTGATTCTGTTTAACAATTCCTGCATTCGCATTTCAATTTGATTAAAAAATTATTAATTGCAGGAATGGAAAAAAGTTGTGCCCTGTTTGTGTGCAGCGTTCACTGATCTTGACTGAATATATTTAATAACTTTAATTGATTAATCTTTATTTTATTTATAAAAAGAAAACTGTGCAGTGTTTTTAAACGTTTAATTACAGTTTCTGTACCTGAAATTCTGTTTAGTTGTATTTATTTATGATATTGCTAATTGATTTGTTTGTTCCTATGTTATTACTGACTGTTTATATTGTCTTTAACATTTTAATATTTGAAATTTATACTAATCTAGATGATTTTGCTATGTTTTTTTTTTTTTTTTTAAAGCACAAGCAAAATTCCTCTTCCAGTGTTTTGTAGGCTGCTGATGTTTGCTCATGTTATTCAGCGGCAACAGAATGCTTTGTAAAAAGACAGAATACATGTTTCAGATCTAAATGTTTGACTTATTTTTTTTTTTATATTGGATTTTTTATCTTACTGTATCCAGATGGTGAAAATTGTTAGGTTTAGGGGTGGAAATGGTATCCACGGGGTTGCCTTTTTCTTTGTTTGTTTTATTTTTCAACAGTATTTATATATGTGAGAGAGTGTTTTATGTTGAATGTGAATGTATCTGCATGATCACTGTTGCATGATTACTAATCTGTTTGAGTGCAAATCAGCCCAAATCAGCTCACTATTACTGTATGATCACGGCTATCAAAGTGAACGTGTCTATATGAATAGAGAGAGTGGATTATTTACTTTATGGCACATTTGTGTTATTACCATCTGTACAAGTGGCCATCAGCACATCAGCACTTATTTGCACCGTAATTCATTGCAAATGCTGCATTTCTAGCAATCTCAGAATTTTCTGTAATTGGCAAACAAAGTTAAATCTTTTTTTTTTTTTTTTTTCTTATTACTCTTATTTTTCTTACTTAAATTATTCTTATTGTATTTTTCTAGTGCTCAAATAAATCACTTATATGATGTCTACGTTTCTGTCTAGTGTTTTATAATTGAAAAAAAAAAAAAAATCATGCAATGGTATATTTACTGACTAAATAGTTTGCAGAAGCCTTAAATACTATTGGGAAATATATTTTCTTATATTTGGGGGGTGGGGGGTCTAGACATTGTCTCAGAAAAATATTTGCAGGAGTCTCTTTTTTTATGATATCTTATTCAGATTTGAAACTAGATTTGAAACTTTGATGTGGCTTTAAACAAACCATTCAGAGGGTTGTTACATGTATTTAGTTACATAAATATTACAGCTGTAGATACTAGGTTTACATACTATATACACATGTAGTTACTTTGTATGTACACAGGTTTTAGGGATACTTAATATAAAGTGGGACCACATAAAAAATCAAAGCAAGTGTCACTGATTATAAAGAAACATACAGACACTCATTATATGTGCCTACACTCAAAAGTATAGTTTAGTAAGGTGAGTCACCTTCATTTGCAGCTGATTGTAGAATTAGTAATTTGATATTTTTATATCGATCTGTAAATATTGAATTTTATGATTAAAATGCAATGTTTTATACATTAACAGCACAGTCTTCGCAATCACCACCTGTCTCAGAAGTGTTATAAACCAAAGCAGGCTTTTTTTATTTAGACATAAAAGAACTTGCTCTGCTCTCTTAAGCCTGGAATACACTACATGATTTTTGCCCTGATTTCCCACCGATTTACAGCCTGGAAAAGTTGATTTCAGTGATCTGATCATAAAACATTTTAGTCCCTGTTTACACCTGTATTTACCACTGATCAGTTGTGATTGGTTTACCAAAAAATGCCTGGTGGAAACAGAGACCAGTTAGTTTTTTTTTGAAGCACAACCTCATGAGGGTCTCAAGTATTTTCCCAAGTGAAAGGGGTGGCATAACTGGACAGGTATAGTTTGACCTGATTTCCCCACTAATTATGAGACTTAATAAGAGCTGCTGCAAAGCGGCCCCCTTTCAAAAGTCTTCAAAGCTTCAGAACTGTCATAAAAATGCTTTTATATAATGCTTAAATAATTGGGCCGATACAATCAGGTGAAGTTAAGTTTTAGCTAACTCCTGCCTGCTGCCTGCCACCCCACCTTCAAAGGGCCCATCCGGTCATAAAACAGGACGGTGAGGCAGAAGACACATCTGCAAAGCAGAGGCCGTATACACCTGCAGGCCAGCCGCCTGTCAGTGGCTGCTCACGGCTGACCTCTGACCTTTAGAAAATGAGATCAGCTCTGTTTAGTTCTGCCGACGCTTCAGGCCAAACTGGAAAAGGAACGAGCCGACAGCAAGAGGAAGATGTATTTCTTGAATCCGTTGTTATTTTTCATTGTTTTAGTTTTCTTATTTTTTCTATTTTTTATGTCTATATATTTTTTTTTAGTTTTTTTTAATGTATTTTGTTATGTAAATGTGTGTGTGCATATATATATATATATATATATATATATATATATATATATATATATATATATTAACCCAGTTACACTGTTACAATAAACCTTGCATAAAATGGTTTAATATAGTTACCATTTTTTATTATGCCGTTATTTGGATACACAAAATGCCGATTCTCATTTGAATGTCCAAGGGCAATATTTGGTCAGTCTTGCCTCCCTGACTGCTCTGGAGCCATAATATCGAGGAGTGCTCCAGTATTGTTGTGTGCTAGTGGAGACCATTAAAAATGTGAACAATGCTGTGGTTTGGACTGGATTATGGGGCTGTGGAAGAGGCTCTGCTCTAAGTCCTGTTTTGGGAAGGCCATCTCCTGGCCCACAGCAGAGTCCTTAGATGTGGATCTAGCGTGGGGTTACTGCCTGTGCTCCCGGTGCCCATTCCCAACCACAGGAATGCAGCGGGAGATGTGGAAGTGGTTAGGATGGCGTTTTGAGGAACCTTGCAGGGTTTGTGTGCAGGGTGGAATCACACACTTCAGGTTAGATGCTGTTCGAGTACGTCTGGCCTCGTTTTTTCACTGTCACTCATAGAAAATCAGCAAAACTCCCCTGATAAGCTGCGTGCTATGTTCAACATACCCACAAGGTGCAGATGTGAGATTATTTACAGTGTCTAAACACCAGTGGAAAACCTCCCATTTAGGTTGAAGAATGACATCAGGCTGGACTCGACCCACCGATGAGCTCATTATTTGATGTTTGTTTGTTTGGCCCTTGTCCTGGTGCATCACGTACTCTTGGCAGTTACTGTACGTGTTCAATTAGATTTCAGTCATTAACTCTGCCAGTGGACATCATCATCTCCTGGAGCACAAGTCTAAATTAACAGTTTTTACAGGAAAACATTTCCATGACACACTTTCTTTCTTTTTCTTTTTTGAATTTTCTAAATTCATGTTAGCTTACATTCCTGGCTCCCCATTCTCATACATAAGAATGAAAGTCAATGAAAAATGTAGTGTGTAATGTAAAATAAAGGCTTAAGAGTTCGTTTGAAGCACTTATATAAAGTACATCTCATGTTTAGGACTTGTCACATCAACTCACTCTTGTGCTCTTTTTTGTTTTTTGTTTTTTTTCTTCAGATGCATGTGCACTATCAAAGTATATCCATATTCCAATATTGTCTCATTCTGGGGGGAGAGAAACTTAGAGAGACACATACCACTACTATACACTACTGTACACATACACTTACACTATACTACAGCACATTGTTAATTATACATTATATAAGTATGTATGATGCATTCACTATATATCATATTTAAAATAACCACGTTGATCTAACAGCAGTTGCTACAGTATTGTATTCCTTTGCATCAAAATTTAAACATATGACTCGTAGTAACAAATCTCTTTTATTCGTTTATTGTTGGTTATTTGGTAAAATAAATAAATAAATAAAAAACCTACAATCGGACACCTATTAGGCAAAAAAAATTAGGTCTGGCTGTCATTGACACATATGTAATTTAAACAATTCCTGGACGTTTTGCATGTCTTGTTCCGCATAGCACAACACTTCCTTTCATCTGCTGAATTGTGATTTATTTTTCTCTGCTGCTGCTTTAAAGTGTCAAGATGAAACGAGTGCCGTTATCTGACGTATGCGTTAGTGTGCCAGACACACATGACTTAGGATGAATAAATTAGCCCTGCATGAGCAATGAACAACACAGATGCCCATTTGTAGATGCCCATTTGTCAATAGGCAAGTTCATTTACACTGCAGTCCTCATCGAGCTAATTAAACAGTCATTGAGCTAACGAGCACCCAGGATCCACGATCTGCTACCTACCTGCCTTTCAGGGTCGTTTGGCCACTTTAAAGTCAGCGCAGAACTTCAAACGGCCAGCCAGCACACACATCAAGAGAACACCGCCTGATAGCAGAGATCAGAGGATGAACAGAGAAATTTAAATGAGATGAAACCACATAAAGTGTTGGCTGCTCACTGTATTATATACAGGCTGGAATGTTGGACACACTTTCATGAGCATACATGTTACAGAGAGGCTGTGAAAATGGATGTAATAGTTAGCATGACTTGCATCATTTTTGTGTTAATTTTTTTTAATAAAGTATTTATACTTTTGTCATTTTGGCATGCCCTTTTGATCTTCACATGTGAATTTAAACATGCATTCATGTAGACGCAAGCAGCTGGTGAGCTGTTTGTTCTCTGAGCCCCCTTCCCATCAAAAGAACCACCCCCTTTCCAATGCAAATGAGAATTGGTGCATTGTTTAACTTTATGTTGCTATGGCAATACCATAGTGATCTACTACACTTGAAAAATACAAAAATTTAGCTTTTTGGGATCAGCATGTCTGTCTGATCATCAGATGACATGCATATACATTGCATTGTTGTGCTCTGAATGTTCAGTTTGGTCTTGGACTTTTGACGAAGGTGATACAAGAACTTCTTGGAGCTGAATGCCTTTGAAAATTCCTTCTTGTACCTTCCTGCTGCTTTTATTTACCCATAGTGTCTTTTTTAATAATTACCAGTCAAGGCAGTGAACACAGGATTATTTCCATTCATGCTTGGATTTGCATAGAGAGATGCTTGTTTGCTTTGTGTCTATCTCTGTTTAAGCACACATTCTGCAAGACAGCAGTGTCACCTAAACAACCTGATTGAGTTCCCATCATTCCAAATTACAATAATGTAATAGACTGTCTGTTTTAAAATGTGGCATGATTGTCAGTGTACACTCACAAGAGGAGAGTGCCACAGGGGTATGTGCTTGGCCCGGCTGTGTTGTCCCATGTCTGCAGCTGCGGATCTCTTTGAGTCTTGGCTGCAGCCCAGTCCGGCTCTGGTGGGGGAGGAAGGGAAGGGGGCACATCCCTGGGGATTCAGAGGCCAACATCAAACGGACTAATCACTGCAGTCCCGCTAGATCAAATGAAGGATAAGAATAGGCAAGAAAATAAACCAGCTGGCCCTAAACTCTGTTCCTCATTTTGAAGACGATAGTGTTGCATTCCCTAGATGAAGTGCATATTAAACTCATCATTTGAATTTGCACAAATCTCCTCTCCCACCAAAACTTGATTTTGCTGAGCTCCTTCAGACATAAAAGAGCCACATTTGGATTTGGAGATGTATTTTTGTCGTTCTGCTCCAGTTGATGCTCCAAGCAAGGGAGAGTCAGGGAGTTTGTGTGTGTTTGCAGTGGCATACTACTACTTACTATTTTTGCATTATGCATAATGAAGTATATGGACTTTGTTTTGCATGTCTGGATAGCCTACTACATTCAGAGCACACTGCATGCACACTCACATCTGATGTGCCAAGCAAATTATATCAACCAAAAATTTAGCCAAATGATAGTGCAGAAAGAAAAATGAATACGATAACGGGTTAAAATATAGAGATAGCATTGCTATTTCATGAGTGATGTCAACACAAGAAACAGAGATTGGCTTTATTGCAAATGCACAGTGATGTAGTAAAGCTCATGTAATCTGCTGCCTGATTCAAATGGCTATAGCATTGCAACTTGGTGAACTCCACTGACATAATTGTTATCAGTGTGAATGCTCCAATACACTTAAATATAACACATTCATTTTGTTTGTTATTTGTTTATTTTTGGGTGAGGATACACACAGTGCTTGCTATGTATTTAGCTTTAGAAAGACAAAGACATCTGCTACTTTGTTCCAGATATGTCTACAATGTAATTTCCACCTCAGAATGTGATCAAATATGATACATATTTCACAGGAGATTATTATTATTATTATTTTATATCACAATTGACAATTTTAGATATGTTTTTCTCTCAACTGTTTACTTTCATTCACTTTACATAACCAACAGAGTCTACATGTAAACCTTGTGTGTTTTGACAGTATTAGCACAAAAGATAACTTAGTTCAATAATCAGGCGCTGTTTGACAGGCTTTATCGTGCACTTCGAGTGTATGCGGTGCTCAGAAAAAACACAGGTCAGACCAGTGCATTTAAAAGCACATGCAAATAATGAGAGAGTAATTCTACCACTGAGTTAACACTGCTGTGAATGCATGTGCGTGGTACATAATATGATGGAGGCGCCAGAACTGCAGCTGATAGAATGTGTGCTGTAGCACAACACTAAAATATTTCTTCAAAAGCAGATTGTAGAGACATTTTTATCGTCCACGATCAAAAATTGTCATATCGCACAACCCTACAAGATATATGGTGACATGTTGACATAATTCTTCATTGTTTGTAGACAAACTATGTAAGTTATTGAGAGCTTGAAGGGGAAAACATGCATGACCCTTCATCTCAGCATACGGAGTCAGATCTTGAGTGCTGCCTGATTGAAAGTCCCCAATATTGCTCTTGGCGGTAAACAGTTTGTATGTGCTGCAGTGTAGACGCTTTCATTTTTAAACTCTTCATCGTGGATAGGTGATTGAAATCTGATCTCAGCTTTGATCTAAGTTGATTCAAATACATGCTTGTGCAACTCACCCAATGGCACAGACACACTGCATTTCAGAGGCACATGACTGCATATTTGGCATGAGCACACTTTTATTCTCATCATCTGTTTTTACTTTTTTACAATTATGTGCATTTTTATTCCTCTTCATTTTAACTTATGGTCTGCATACATGCGTGTCTAACACATGCCTGAAGTTGTGCAGAATTACTTAAATTAATGAATCTGAAGTGTCCAAAAACACATTGAGACAAGGCCTTTCGGCGGGGATTTGTTCGTTGTTGCTAGGAGAGAAGCAGGAGGTGTGTCCTGTTGCATAGGAATGAAGAAAACAGCCCACTGGTTCATGCAGCTGAAAGCATTTAAATCGAACACAGTCACACTTTCCACAGAGCATTACATGCATACCATCAGCCCCCGCTTCCTTCGGACACCTGCTCTTCCTGTAGGGGGCGCCATGAAGACACACTGATCAACTGGGACAGCAGGAATAACCTTTCAGTGCTAAGCTGAAAACTACGAACAAATTCCTTGTTTTTGGAATTTCATAAGGAAGTTTTAAAGGGATGCAGATGTTGTTTTCTTGTATCATACTCAAACCACATCATTGAATAATCGCCCCACACTTAAAGCAGGAGGTTTATGGTGTGTGTCACTGAATGTGTCTTTTCACTGGGAATGACATTAATTAAGAGGCATCCCTGATTTTATTCCCACCCAAGAGTAACACACTTCACTGATTCAGCAGCACACACTCCCGGTGGTCCACACAGTCGCAACAATCAACGCTGGTGAACAACCCTTATTTGGGTGATTGCATGTCTATTTGGGTCAATCCCAAATTTTGAAGAAAAAAACTTTCAGCAGTTAAACAGTCAGATTTCACAAACGGTTGCCAGATATATTTTCTCACCATCAAAGCTTGTCGAAGCAAATATTTTTTAAGTCATGCAGGCAGTTTGCAAGAAGAAAAATGAATATCGCTGGCACCCTGAGCTGCATGTTGATTTCATGATCCTGTACTTGAAAGCTATCTGGATGGGTTTGGGATGGAATACTAGCTTACCCTTTACTGAATTTCTGTCACTAGTATGCTGCATTCTCGTGACCTCATCATGTTTTTTAATTTAAAAGTTTCAACTATTGTCAGACAAAACAAATAATGAGTCAAGAAGTTGTTCCTGTAATCACTTTCATCTCTCACTATCCACAGAGCATAACACTTCAAATTCATTATCTGCTATGGGTAAATAGAAAAATAACTAAGTGCAATAAATGGTTAAACTGTTTGCACTGTTGCACCAATTAACATAAAATGATAACAAATACCAGTTTGCAATATAAAGCAGCATAACATACTGTTTTTGTAAATGCAAAATAACTTATAAATTTGTAACATGTAAATAAGTAAATGTCAATCGTAGTCTTGCACACTAAAATTATACAAATGGCCTGCCTTTGTGCAAAAGAAAAACAAGATGGATCGAAATATAATGCCAAGTCGAGCCCATTGCACTGAGGAATAATTTACCCAATATAGTTTGATAGTTAGAATGTAGTCCACCTGGGTGTGATATGCATATACAGCAAATTTGCACCATCTGCAAAATATGCATTCTGTATTCCGCAGCTGTAGTTTGAATAGTGTGTTATTCAGAATGTAGTCTGAAATTGCTGGAAGAATGATATATTTGTCATTGAACTTCCCACTCTACTAGAGATTGCATTACATTAGGTATAAAATGACAAGCAAGAAAGTCACATTTCAATCAATAGCTGGATATTTGACCATGACCATCAAAACTGCATGCTCATGCAGCGACTGCTGTTATTTTTGAACTGTGAGAGTTTGCATGTCAGTCGTAAAGTGCGCAAGGCTGTTTTTGTGAGTTTCTGGCTCTCTGGGGACTGAGGAATGAGGCACTCCTCTTTTGAGGGTGCTGAAAATTTCAGCTTTGCATTTTCTCGCTGGCTTTAATGTGTTGCCACTTTTTTGAGCCCCAGCTTTGATCTAGTGCTGGATGTGTTATCATTCCGTCATGATGAGCTCATGGAGTGGACAGCCTTTGGCTTTTCACTGGTGTGGAGAGGTGTAATCCACCTGGAATCCATATGTCTCTTCTAGTGTGTTTATAGCTCACGTCCAGAGAGATGGAGTGTTGGCCAAATGTGAGTGTAAGATGAAGATGCTGCGTTTACAATCTGGAGTTAGCCAGATAAACAATAATAATAATAATAAAAATAGAATATAAATTGAGCCCACAATATCTTTCTATCAGAATGTATAGAAAGACTCCAATTTGGAATCAAACAACAATTAATGAATGTAATACTGTATAAAGATATTTTAGTGCCTTTAACCCTATTTGAATGGTAATTGTTTCTCATGTGAACATCTGTAAAAATACATTTGCATGGCGACTCAGTGATAAAACACATGGATTCAAAAGCACATTTATTCATAGTGGAGAAGCCAGTTGTACGAGCCCGGGAATATGCTGCTTACATGGCTAATGGCATGATTGTCTGCTGTAAATAAAATGTCATATGCTTGAAATAATAAGAATAAACTCATATTTAATAATATCCTATTTATTATTTGATCATTAAATCTCCTGTTTAAAAGACCCAGTATAGTCTAAATGGTTTTCTATTTTTCATTTTACCTCTATGGGTGTAATTAAAAATGTGGAAATTAGCAGAAATAAGTTATTGAAACCTCTTATTTACATAAGGTAAACATAAAGCTGATAACAATGTCTAATAAATATTTTAAAATTTTATTGCGTACCTGCCATAATAATGACCAGTTCCAAATGTGCAAAAGTTACTGTTTGGTCTTTGGCAGTAATAAAAAAAAAGCAAGAGAGAGATGTGGTTTCAGTCAGCAATTAAATTGTTTTTTAGTCTCAAAAAAACAGTAGGTAATTCCGGCCGGGGTGAGAGAAAAACACAGACGTTTTGAATCTGGACACCAATACAATCTCAGACTAACCCCTTTAAATGCTGTAAGAAGCTAATGTCCCAATGACAACCAAATACCATAGAAATCAAACTTTTAAGAACAAATTGGGATTTGCAAAGTCTGATTTGTTTCCACGAATATGTTTTTTTTTTTTATTTATGACTCAAAAATAGAAGTCCATACATGCCATTTTGCTTTACAGGACATTTACAAATAACAAATACAAATGTAAATATAAAGGTGATAAATCGATTTTATCGATTAACTTGAATGTGTAGTTTACATCGATTTGTTTGAATGAAAATCGGTTTTCTTTTTAACATCCACCGATGCTCCACTCTGGGCTCCCGTAGTTCTGATTGGGCTTAACTCTCCCCCCGTGTGTTTGCCATAGAGACGTGCTGCCAAGTGAGAGAAAAAAACTCACATATCTACACCGGACACAAGAGGTCGCGATCAAACAAAAGTCAAGTCAAGTCAAGTCACCTTTATTTATATAGAGTTTTAAACAAAATACATTGCGTCAAAGCAACTGAACAACATTCATTATGAGAACAGTGTCTCAATAATGCAAAATGATAGTTAAAGGCAGTTCATCATTGAATTCAGTGATGTCATCTCTGTTCAGTTAAATAGTGTCTGTGCATTTATTTGCAATCAAGTCAATGATATCGCTGTAGATGAAGTGACTCCAACTAAGCAAGCCAGAGGCGACAGCGGCAAGGAACCGAAACTCCATCGGTGACAGAATGGAGAAAAAAACCTTGGGAGAAACCAGGCTCAGTTCGGGGGCCAGTTCTCCTCTGACCAGACGAAACCAGTAGTTCAATTCCAGACTGCAGCAAAGTCAGATTGTGCAGAAGAATCATCTGTTTCCTGTGGTCTTGTCCTGGTGCTCCTCTGAGACAAGGTCTTTACAGGGGATCTGTATCTGGGGCTCTAGTTGTCCTGGTCTCCGCTGTCTTTCAGGGATGTAGAGGTCCTTTCAAAAGACCAAAGGCAATAGAACCCAGTGATGTTGTCTACACTGGATGGGGTTGTGATTCGACACGATCCTCATAAGTAAACTGATGCCTTTTTCTATTTATGACCAAATGTTCTGACGCTACGCTCAGATGATTTGCAACTGCAGTGTGATGTCATCTGGTTTAGCAGACTTTTAGCGCAGCTGTGCACAGCACGTCAACTCTCGCATCCAGTGTAGACACAGTTAGCCAGTGTCTGCTCTATTTACAAATAATTTATATATAAATAAATAATTAAATAAATAACCTAAACCAGCGGCATTACAAGATGGAAATATAGATTAGAAAATATATTTACAATTGCTCTGTCCTACGTCCATGACACTGACTTAATGCGGAGTTGTCTGTTTTAATCTTAACAGCTCGTAAAGCTGTATATGCACTTGTATGGTTAGATGCATGATGGGCTAGTATAAAAATAAATAAATAAATAAACTTAAGGTCTTTCTTGCATTAAGGTAATACTGCTTCTTCTTTTTTATTTTTATAATCTTGTCTCAGTTATAAATTTGACTGGTAAATGATAAAGAATGATAGCCCCTTTTGTATTGCATCGCATTGCATATCAGGGATGACAGATTGATAAAAAGAGATGCTATTTGTTACTAGATGTAACTTTTGATACTTTACGGTAAAGGTGGCTCTCTGATTGACTCTGCCCTATCAGTGCAGCTCCCATGGAGAAAAAAATGATCTGCTGAACCCTCTTCGTCATCATCTGTATTCCTGTTCCCATCGTCTTCGTATGAGTCGCCATCTGTATCACCATCACCTAAAGGAAAGTTGTGTTATCACTGTGTCATCTTCGTGTCAAGATTCACCTGTGTCTGAAACCTCTGATTCACATTAACCACTATTGCACTGAATCCTCTGTGTCCTCGTCTGTGTCTGACATATGTTAGATTTTATGTTATGTTATGTAACATTTTCACTGTTTACAATGGCAGGGCCTGCCATTGTCTTTCTTGCTTGCTGTTTCTGATTGCACTTTAACACCAAGGGGGATATCCAGATCAAATCACAGAAGGTAAAATAAAAACAAAATAAAGTTAAAACTTCTTTTAAACAATTTCTTTTGTCATCTGAATATTGATTTTAAGTGTGTGCCTGGGGCATCGATTTAAATCATAAATCAGATTATTTTTGTTAAAAAAAAAAAACAGGGATTTGTTTTTAGGCCATATTGCCCAGCCCTAATTGCAGGTAAATGTAGCTGATATATGTAATAACTATAGTTTATTGATTTATTAAAATGTAGTACCTATGAAAAAATTATCGTTCTTAAGTAATAAAGTAATTTCAGAGCAAATACGTATGTACATATTAAATATTGTCAGAAGGCTTGTTTTTTGTCTTTTCTATTTTTAGTAAATGTCTTTCGCAACACTCATGGGTTATTACACTTGTGTGTGTCACTAATTTGTGAGTGTACATCTACAGCCTGTAGGGTAAATTGTCTGTTCTTTATTGTAGACAAAGTGTCAGGTGTTGTTAAGGTCACTAGCCCAGGTTCTTTGTAGCCGTGGTTGCCAGAGACTCAGGCATTGGACGGGTTGAATGCATTCTGGATGAAAATGAATGGGTGCGTTTGTGTGGCCATAGCATCTGAATTAGCAGCATCTCCAGTCTTATTTACAGTACAAGCTCCCCATCGAAGCGTCCTGCTCTCCACATTGGAGGCGTCCTGTGGTTAAGGAGGTTTGGAAAATTGACCCTCCTGTCTGACTTGTGGCTAGGCGGAAGCACTGTTGCTCTTTCCTTAAGTCCTTTCCTTCTGCTTTTCACCAAAAAAAATCCCCTTAAAGATTGCAGGATGAGATGGATTTCCTCTGGTTTGATGGCACATCTTTAATTTGAGTCTGCTCGTCTTCCACTCTTCACCGAGCACAAACCCCAGCCAAAGCCGACGGCTTCTGCGGAGCTGGCATTCCCCTTTCCCTGCCGCGTTGCTTTATTTGTCCTTCCTCGTTCTGCCTTCTCATCTCTCCCCTCTCTGTGACGGATGGTGACGGACTGTCTGCTCTGCTCCTCTCCGCTTCCACACCCTTGGTCAGCCTTTATTGCTTTATCACAGCTCTACACCTACATAGAAACCATAAGATGAACCTTTGCCTTCTTGAAACTTGATGATGCTCGCTTCTAGATCTTCATGTAAACTGAAAGAAAAACATAGGTACTAGTCATTTTCTGCCAAGACATTAGTTTGCAGACATTTTCTTTTAGCTCTAAAACTAAACGCAGTGCTTAATTTGGGCAAAATACGGGGATACCACCTGTGAAAAATTAGTACAGAAAACATATTGCATTAACTCAATACACTGGGCCCTGTTTTTAGCTGAAAACGTCAGACACTCTGCTGAAAAGAGATTGAGAATTTTTATTTTATTTTTTATTGGAGACACTGTGGTTGCTATGATACGGAATATCTGCTAAAGTAAGATATTCCGTAATATGGCAGATGCATTGAGAATGAAATGTTTCTCCAAGCCTTACTTTTCATAACCATTATATGGTAGTCTTATGGTCGTGCTCGGCACACTCCTGGCGTTTTAAAAAAAAGTGTGTCGCTCCCATTGAAAACAATTTAAAAATTTGCTAGCCTCCAGAATAAAAATGCTTTGGTGGACATGGGGCCTATGTTCTTAAAACAAGGCAGTATTTAGTATTACACATGCTGTTTATTACATAATATATTATTTTTGTTTTGTCCAGTGGTTTCCAGCTGGTTTTGGTGTTGGACACAAATTTTCACACAAAGGCTCAACACCATTAAGTACGGGGCAGTCGTGGCCTAATGGTTAGAGAGTCGGACTTGTAACTCAAAGGTCGTGGGTTTGAGTCTCAGGTCCGGCAGGGATTGACAGTGGGAGGAGTGAATGTCCAGAGCTCTCTTCCACCCTCAATATCCCAACTGAGGTGAGACCCCTGAGCGAGGGACTGAACCCCAAACTGATCCACAGGCGCTGCAGCAATATGGGTGCCAACTGCTCTCGGTGTGTGTTAACTACTAAAAAAAAAAAAAAACAGATGCAACACAACAACTAAAGACCAACCAGTTAAGAACCACCAATCAAACCACTTGAGGATCGAGGGGATACTGGAGCCTATGCCAGCGTCTTGAAACGCAGGTGGGGGAAAATCCTACAGGTGGGTAGTATTTGAGAACCACTGGTTGAAAATTCCTAATGATAACATTTGTTATCTATGAGTAGGGTTATGAATGGTTAGAAATCTTCCGGTTCCACCTAATGGTTCCAGTTCCATTAAAATCATTAAACAACTATTTTAAAAATTGTGGTACGGAAAAATGCACTATACTCAACTACTCAATGCTCAATACTGTTTATTACTTACTGTCAACTTAATTTAAAGGTTGGCAATGTCAAAATGTAACATATATTACAGTATACTCATTTTCAGGTTCCGATTCTGGTTCCATCTAAATTTACTATTATTATATTTTTTACTATTTTACTTCAGTGAATGTAGTGTTGCTGGAAGGTAGTAAGTAATGTTGAGTAATGCTAGTCCATCAATAAGCATGTGCTTCAAATTTCATGTTTTTTACACTATCAATAACATTTTGCTTTTCAAGCAGGAATAAGCAGGTTGGCCAAATAGTCCTTTGAGGGTTGAGACACTTTTTCATTTCCCTAAATTAATGAACTATAAACTGTTATACTTATACACATGTATACACACTCTCCATAAAGCCCATATTTTACAATAGGGAGATGGTGTGACGCAATGAGTGGTTTCCATATTTTTAAACATTTAAAATGCATGAAAATAAATATTTTCTATCACTTTCTTTATTACTCTTGAAATGATCTGTACACTAAATAATCTATCCCTCATACTTACATAACAATAGCAGATGTATGTATTTAGTGGTCCAAGTTGAAGTCAGTATGTAAATCAATGACAATATGGGAAAAACATAATGTAATTAAGGTGTGGCAGGTGCTGTGGAGCGCACGTCATTTGAAACATTGTGCTCAGTAATTAAAGAGGCAGGGCGGCGTTTCTGTTATTCAGTTTGTGACATCCTTTACGGGAAACTCCAAATACCATATTCATTGGAATACCACCACAAGGCTACTCACAGCGCTTGGTCACGTTGTCGCACCAGAACCGTTTTCGGAACTGAAACTTGCTCCCGGTTCCAAAATTGCTCCCGGTTCTTTAAAAAAAAAAAAAAAAACAGAACCAGTTCTAAATAAGAACCGGTTTTTGGTTCCAAACCCTATCTATGAGCTAGAAATTTGCCTCATTGAAGATAACAGTTCAACCATGGACCACCCGATGTGAATTGTACACCAAAATGGTGAATGCTCTCATTTATGAACCATTATGTGTATCTACCAGGTATTCTGTAGAAGAACTAGTCACTTTTATGCCACAACAATGCTTGAGGACACTAGGGATTAAATCCAGACTTCATACGTCATCCCTTGTCTTTATTTTGCAGTTTCTATAACAATCCGTTTATGATATTAAAAATGAACCACAACTCTAACTTGCTAACTAACTAATACTCTCCTCCTTGCAATGAGCTGCTCCTTCTTCTCTCTGGACGGTCTAAAAAATGTTCAGAGAGAGCTATTTTTGTGGCTTCATCTTTTTCTTGTTTCTTTCTTGTTTAGACGCCTGATTTTCTTTTTCTTTCTGTGTTTTTGTGTCTGCTGGTTGCTCCACATCAGAGTTGAGCAGAAGGCTCTTTTGTGTGTGCTCTGCCCTGAAGGCATTCATGTTGCAAGACAGATTAATAATTACAGACTACTCAACAGTCAGGGAGAAACAATTTCTAGATCTTTTGATGTCAAACATGAGAGAGACCAAAATTACACAGAAAAAAAGCCATAGAAATGAAAAAAAGGTCCCCAACTCTTTTTTTTTTCTTTTTGCATTTTTTGTTTTTAATTTCCTCTTATTGTTATGCCTGCTTTGTATGTGTACACTAAATGAGATGATAACTAAAGAAGGATGTCCTTCTCCTGAATTGATGAAGCTTATAATTTTTATTGAAAGTGCTTTATACTGTAAATATGTATTTTATGCATATTTATAATGTTCGTTGTAAAAAAAATACTATTATTGAAATGTTTTTCTTATTTTGTTATTGTAAATCATGGTTTTACTAAATGTTTTACAAAAACAATTCCCCACATTAAATGTCTTGTGTCTCAAAGCATTGCATGTCACATATTTGAATTCGCGTTTCCTCTTTTTTATTGTTCTGTCTGTGTTTTTTGGATTTAAGGGTTAACTGTTTGAATAAGTACTAATATGTAGTTTCGCGGGCCCTGGTGAATTGTTCTTATAAAGAAAAGTAATTACCACAGTAATTACACTCGTTTGAGGGAGGGCGAGATGTGCCACACACACATTCATTCACACATCCACGGATGTAGACATTGAAAGCAGGTTGACAAGCTCTTTGTAGCAGTCTGGCATGTATCTGACAGCTTTTTTGACGGTATTGTTGTCAGACATGAGTCTGAGATGCTGTTTGTTTTGGGTTGACACACATTTGTGCGCTGAAGTTCTCTGTGTGAACATAAAACGCTTCCCAAATCAACTGATAAAAAAATGAGGATAAAGCACAACATTCAGCTATTTTTGCTCCATCTCAGTTATGTTAGAGCACATGAAACAAAGCTAAGAAGAGCTTTAACTCCGTGTTTTGAATCCTAAGAATAGTGCAGGGTCATGCATGTACACAGGGTTACCCAATTGTTTTTTTTTTTTTTTTTTTATGGAGCAGCTGGTTCATCTTCAGGACAGTCGGAGACATCAGGCCCAGGAGGCTGAGAGCGCACTGGAAAGCTTTAAGAAGCAGGTGGAGCTCAGCTCAGGGAAGACCTACACTGACATGAAGCAACAGGTAAGTCAAGGGCACCTACATTTTACCCTCTGTCACAAGGTTTATGAAAATGATGCTCTGTCAAGCTCACGGTAGTAGCCGTAGCATTGGTCTCAACCTCAGACTGCACAATGGCACAAATTCTGACTGAAATCCAAATCTGGTGTTGGTGGCTACTATGCAGCCTCAGAAGCCAAGTTTCCAGGTTACTAAAATGAGCACTTACTGTATGTGCAAGAAATAATCACTGGATTTGACAAAGTTAATGGCATTATCATATATATATATATATATATATATATATATATATATATATATATATATATATATATATATATATATATTTTTTTTTTTATTTATTTTTTTTTAAAGATATTTACAGTAGCACCGGAATTTCCGCAACCGAAAGTATTCACTTTTTATTGTTGCATGGCCATTTAGTGTCCTTTGCTCATTAGTTAGCTAGAATAAATAAATATATAGAGGTGCATTTCACCATTTATATACAATGTAATAGATGTTTATTAAATTTTACTTTATTTGTTAGTGATGTCTTCAGTTTTCAATTTTTATTTGAATAAATCTGTCATGAAAACAAGTTTTTACAGCCACTGTTTAAAGGGGGGGGGGGTGAAATGCTATTTCATGCATACTGAGTTTTTTTCACTGTTAAAGAGTTGGATTCCCATGCTAAACATGGACAAAGTTTCAAAAATTAAGTTGTACGTTTGAAGGAGTATTTTTGTTCCAAAAAAACCTCTTCCGGTTTGTCACAAGTTTCGGAAAGTTTTTTTCGAGTATGGCTCTGTGTGACGTTAGATGGAGCGGAATTTCCTTATATGGGTCCTAAGGCACTTCTGCCCGAAGAGCGCACGCTCCCGTATAGCAGAGCACTGAGAGCACAACAGACTTCACTGATCAGAGCGAGAGCGTCACGAAATGTCACAAAAGAAGTGTTTTTGGTTGCCAGGGCAAGACAACCCTGCACAGATTACCAAAAGAAAAACAGCATTAAGGGACCAATGGATGGAGATTATTTTTACAGAGCATCAACGGAGTTGTGCAAGTGTTTTTGTTTGTTCCCTGCATTTCGGTTTGCACATCGTTTATTTCTTAAGGATAATGCAGTCCCAACGAAAAAGGTCACGATCGTGTGTTGGAACCACATGCGGTGAGTAAAACTGCTTCAAATATCTCTGTGTTGTTAACTTAGCTATCGGCGCGTAAGCACGTCAAGTAAACAACATGCGATGTTGGCATCAAACTGCACTTGTACATGTACAGCTTAAAAAAAAAGAAAAAAAAAGACGACATAAAGTGGAACTTAGTCATTTTCCAAAACCGCTAAGCAAATATATACAGTTTCAGAACATACCACATAGAGACGTCATTGCTGATGCTGCTCTTGTTAAATTTCAGCCTCTGGATCTGTGTCACAGCTTCCAAACGCTCTCAACTCAAAAGCCTACTGGCGCTCGTGATTCTTTAGCTCCGCCCACACGTCACGCCTCTCGGCGCTCGTGTTTTTCCGGGAAAAATCGGTACAGACTATCTTTCTCTTATAAATATAATAAAAATAAAGACTTTTTGGAGTTATGAAGGATGCAGTACTACTCTATAGGTACTCAAGATTAACAGGATATTGAGTGAAAACGAGCATTTCACCCCCCCCCCCCCCCCTTTAAATGTTTAGATAAAAATTTTAAATAAAAAAATGGCCTTTTGTGCAATATAAGTGTTTATATACAGCACAGTTTTAATTTGTGATATGGAAAGTCATGTTTCTGAATGGCAGAACCTAGTGATGCCATGTAGACAGAGAAGATAAGTGGTCCAAGAGCTGAGCCCTGAGGCACCCCAGTAGCTAGACTTGAACACCTCACCTCTACAAGATACCTTGACGTTTTAATTTGAGTGTTGATTATTAAATAAATGTAATGTAATTAAATGTATTAAATACATGCAATTAATAATAAATTAATTGATTATTACATAGACTTTATTTTTGGTTTTCAGCTAAAAGAAACTTCAGTTTTGGTTTCAGGGTTTATGTAAACATTTCATTGTTTTAATCCAAACAAGATATCTGGATACTTTTCTGTTGTTTATTACCCGATGTTTTTTTTTTTTTTTGGGTTTTTCCAAGAGCATATATTTTAATTATTGTGTTAAAATATTCTGTTATAGCAAGTATTATTTTGTAGGGTTTTATTGCAACAAAGTCACACATGGATCCTTCTGTCAATATGAGGAATGCAGTAAAATCTAGTAATAGTAAGAGTGTGCTCAACTTCTATTTATGAAATTTAACTGCCATTGGTTGGTTCACAATTTAGTCACAGTCTCTTTCTGTCTAAATGTGCAATGAACTGCAATGTGGCAGCCGAACTTTAGACTGAACATATGAGAGACATTCTTTCTCTGATATCACTGTATAATTGAGTTCAGAGTGTATTTGATCTGTGGATTGTTCCAGAGAGTCCAGACAGCAAGTGATCAGTACTGCAGACTGGATCATAAATTATATCTCCTCGTTCAGTCTCACAGGATATCATATGGGCAATGAGCATCTCCCAGACGAATTTATGTAATTAAAAAGCTTCCAGCATGACCTAATAGTTAGCACATGTGCTCCGAAAAAATGGAGCTGTGGTGCTCATGAGGGCAATACAGGTTCCATCTGGCTATAAATCATTTAATGTTCTATAAAGGGTGATTGCGTTATTTTCATTAGCCTCCTCAACTGTCTTAAAAAGCTTTTACATGGTTTGAATCTGTTTTTTCTGAGACTTGATATTGGATGAGCAAACAGATCTCATTGTTAGTCATCTGGAATAGTTTCTCATCCTGACATGTATTCTGTATGACTCTTTACACATTCACTATTCCCATCATAACAATTCCAGCCCCCCAAACAGCACTGTTCAGTCTGCCCCATCAACACAAAGCACATGACTGCAGCCATACATCACATCCTGTGCACAGATGCTGGATCGGGCCGCTGCGGCGCCACCCGGGTTCGCTGCTACAGCTGCATCCAATGTGTGCAGAACAAAACATCCAAGCTGTTTTTACCTAGCTGTTAAAAGCCTCTTATTTAGATTTATATAGCCATCAAATAACAAAATTCATCATTCAAAATCGTCATTCAAAACTAAATTATCCAATCAAATTTGATTTGGTTTACTTTCTTAATAAATATTATGACTGCGTGTTTTTATAAAGAAACCATATTAAAATAAATAAATAAAAATGAATAATAATCCGAATCTATGATCCAATCAAATCATGGGCTGCGTTTTCCAATCTTACATCATAAAGGCCATTGATGCAAATGGTTTTTGCAGTCTGTTTTGATTTAAGATGCTTTTGAAAAATACAGCCCTGAGGGATAACACCAAATCTGCTTTATATTATTGTATAATAATATAATATTATTATTATGTAAGATGATGATTTAGTGGCTAGTTCTGTTGTGAATATGTAAACATTTAGTATTATAAGAATTGTAAATTGCTTATATTATCTGAAAGTTATTGTCACAATCCTGGTACCGCTTGTAATGGCAACATGTAAAAGCTCCATCACAAAACACACCACAGACATTCTTAGCACATAGTAAATGGAGGCTTTATCCATCTGCTTTGCTTTAAAAAGACTCACAGTCCTGTCATCAGTACTCTTATGAAACCAATGAAGAAAAACAGAAGAGAAACTTGTCTCATGTCATTCCACTGAACGCTAGCTAAAGAAGAGCCAATGAACACAAGAATAACAGACTCAGTATACACACTATGCATGCTTAATGCTTAAACAGAAAGCTATAGGGTATATTTTCTGAGCTACTAGCATCACCAAATTAAATGGTTTGCAAACTCATGACATCAAATCAGTCAGTGTCGCTGTATTGGTCTGGTTGGTATACTCTCTATTGTTCTTCGGATATTGGATAATATTGTTCATCCACTACAGTCTGTTTGACAGCAGGGTTCTGTTGACAGTGAAACTGTCTGTTTTTTAGTTTTATCTTCTGAGCATCAGAAAATGCCTTGACAGTGGAGATCAAAAATATACAAGTACACTCTAAAAACTGCTGGGTTGAAAACAACCCAATTTGGGTTATTTTGACAACCCAGCGCTGGGTCAAAAAGGGACGAACCCAGCGCTGGGTTGTTTTAACCCAACCAGTTGGGTTATCATATTTAACCCAGCCTGCTGGGTTGCCTTTTTTATGGTTTAAAATGACTATATTGCAGGGTTTAAAAAAACAGAGCGGGTGTTTTTTTATCACTGTATTTCAGAAGGAAAACTACTGTATTTAGAAAATGTTCGATATCATTTCGCATATGCTTGATAAGGCAGCGTTTGTGAGCTCAGCACCGCTCTGCAGCCGTTACCGGAGAAACCTACCTCTCCCGCTCTTAGCGCCTCCTGCTGGCAGAAAATGAACTCGCAGAGTGCAGCCATGTGGGGAAACAATGCATTTCTACGTTAAAATTAACCCAAATTGAGCTAGGCATTAAACCTACAAATGTTGTTCATTTTAAATATCACTTTTACACACAAATAATAATTACCAAAAGGAAAATATTTATTAAAAACAAGAGAAAAGTCAAAAAGTAACATGTTAGAAGAAATGCAGAAAAGGATGGCATTAACAGCTACAGAGTTCATAAACAAAGCATTGAACATTTGATGAATATAACTTAAGATCAAATTGGACTTTGTTCAATTGTATATATTGTATAAAAATATACGAAAACACATACAATAAATTTACAATTAGTTTTTTTTCCAACTATTCTGGCATGACAGTACACAAATAAATCACAACATTAACTTTGATATTATAACCTTTAACAGACGCGTGTGTGTGTGTGTGTGTGTGTGTGTGTGTGTGTGTGAAAGAATGTTAGCAGGTGTATGAATGACAGAGTGTAAACTTTTCTACTAAACAACACAGAAAAAGCATTTAACTTTTTTTTTTTAACAAATTATACACTTACAGTTTGTTTCATTGTCCATGAATACAGATCATGCATCACAGTCAATTTTCATGATCTCTTTAGCATAACTGATGTAATCATGAAGAAACCCCATCAGCACAGCATGTGACATCTTCTACATCATCCAGGGCAGCGTCCTCCTTTAAAACCAGTGCTGTTTAGGGGAAAGAAGATTCTCCTCTCTGACCAGCATTCATCCCAGTCACCGCCTGCTCTTCATCAGTGGCCTAAGAGAAACACCTTTGAAAAAATTAAACATTTAATTAAACTATCCATTTTCAGGTAGAGGTGTATTCACATCCGTAAGCATAGGTAAATAATCGGTTTTAAAGTTTCAACACTTTGTGTGGTTGTTTAATGTCTCAGTCCACCACAGCTCTCATGAAGTCTATAATGGCAGCACTAGTGTGAGGACATGCAATATTGTTTGAATAAATATTGCTTTCAGAAAGCTTCTTTACTGAAACATTAAAACAGTCATGACATTCACATACCTCACAATATTCATGTACGTGGAGGGCTGCTCTTCAAACCGTTAGTTCACCAAATAATTTAAATGTTCATAATTTACTCTCCTCATGTTTTTCCTGACTCATACAAACCCTGTTCATTTTTTGGAAAACATATGAATATATTTAATATTCTCTTTTTGTGTCCTCCATTGCTGGTCTGGGAGACCAGTATTTTATTTTGAACATACATGTTTGCTATCATATAATTTAAGATGTATTCATATATAAATATCAGAATTTACTTCTACAATAACTCTATATTTATGAAGCTTGAAAATACTGATTATCTAAACTATAAATGGATTAACAAATATTATGAGAAAACTAAAAATATATTAATTTATGTTGTAAAGACAGACAAAAGTCTTATAGGTTTGGAATGACTTGAGGGCAAGTAAATGATTTTTTGTGTGAACTTTACCTCTAAGAGCGAAGACCAAGAATAATGACTCTCCAAATCAGACAACTCCAAAGTTGGTTTGAGTTCTGCAATAAAAAACACAGACATCAATGGTCTTAATGAAATGAGCACATAATCACACTGTTGTTGCATCAAAATGTGAAGTAAACTGGCAGGAGACAACAAAAAAATTTATTTTCTAAAAATAACTTACATAAAATCTCAAGGGAATGATGATCTCCCATGTCTCTTGCTTTTAACATCTACAAAAACAAAAAACAAACATTATTTTACTCTTAGTAAAAAAACAACAACTGATAACATGAAATTATGAAGTTTACTTGCCTTAAACGATCTTTCCCTCTCTTCAGAAGAAGCTGAGAAAACCACCTCCTCACAAGCAGACTTGTGTGTCCTTAACTCCAGTTAGTTTGAGTTCTGCAAAGAGGGACATCAATGGTTTCAATGAAATATTAACATATACATACATACATATATAAAATCACACTGTTTTTGCATCAACATGTGAAGTTGACAGGCAGGACACAACAGAAACATAAATTTTCTAAAAAAAAAAAAAAGTAATAATAATTTAACTTACATCAGTCTCAAAAGAATGAAGTTATCTTGTCTCTGGATTTCAACATCTAAAAAAAACACACACATTATTTTAGTCTTAGTAAAAATAAAGATAACTTGATGTTATTCTGAAGTTTACTCTCCTTAAACCGTCTGTCCCTCTCTTTTTATGAACACCTCCTCCTCATCCTCACACAGGTCTGTGACTCCTCACACAAACAGCTTCTGTGTCTTTAACTCTCAGCGCGAGGACAATGAAGACAGGAGCTGGACAAGTCTGAAACATTACATGTAAAACATACTTTTAACAGTTACCACTTCAACAGCCTCAAAATAATTATGCTAGTCTTTACTACACAATGCCGTTTCCTTTAGGAGACAAACATACATTCAGTTTAACCGCGAAAAAAAAGACAAATTCACATGAGCGTAACCGTGACCATAACCGTCTGTTAACGCCTCAAAGAGAACAGATAATGTAAAATCTTATGTAAATATGACAAAATACATTCACAGACGTTATATTAAAAGTACATCCTCCGTTCAGTAACGTTACATGAGGCAGTTAAGACCTCCGTGTCCCAGGCGAAAACCGCGTCCGTTTTTTTTATATAACGTTAGATATAACGTTAAGCTCCTTTGTTTCCGCCTTTCATAAAACCTTCCGCCTTTCATACAACCGGGTAAACAATAAAAGATAACTTTACATTTTGAATACTTAACGTTACTTACCATAGTCTTTCACTCGCTTCTCGCTTCTATCACGCTGAGAAAATGGCGGCTGCTCGCACTGGAGAGACGTACGATTTTGACGTGACGTGCGTGCTCTCCTTCACGTCCGCGTCCTCAACCCACCCCCGCTGGGTTAAAAAAGATAGTTATTTTCAACCCAAACTTGGGTTAAAACATCCCAAAGTCCTATCCAACGGCCTCAACCCAGCAGTTGGGTTGAAAAAACAACCCAGCGTTTTTTAGAGTGTAGGAATCAACCAGGGTCACTGGAAATACTGAAACCAAGTTCAGTTTTATCTGAAACAGATTATTGGGAGTATGGCCAAATTTATTACATTGTTTGTACTGTATATATCGCTGAAGTTCAGGAATGAAATGTCCAGTGAGTGGCACTAAAAGGTTAGTGCTCTGTCATGTTTCAAAGTAATTAACCATGTACACTAAACCTAATCTATAGTGTTAACAAGAGCAAAAATAAGATAAAACACATTTGCTGAAGCAGCAATGTTATTTTAGCTTGCTTCTCTTTGAGTCTTTGAGTTCCTTATACAGGACTATGTTTCATGAGACTCGTACCCAAGTTTGATGTCTACCAGGCGCGCTAACAAGCAAGTTTACTTTATCACAAAGCCATACACATGGAGCTGGTTATGTGATGTAGACATCAAAATGTATTAGTTTACAAATCATCCACTATGATAAAAGTGTTTTAAGGAGAAACCACGCAAAACTAATCTTTATAGATCAGTTATCTGTAATAAAAAATGTAATATAAGCTGGAAACTTCAATCAATGATATGTATAGGTAAGTTTTTGGGAGTTTTGCAGGAATGTAGCTTAGGTTTGTAGGAATACCCCACATCCAGCTTTGGATGAAGCTCAGCATTATTTCTGTGTTATTCTGTGCTCCCACAGGAAGTTTTAAACGGGCTTGCATTAAGTCATGTTGGCACAGTGTGGGCAGAGTTCCTCTGCAGCATTACACTGGGCAGACTGCGAGTGTGTGTGTGTGCATGTACTAATGGTCATGTAGTTGTGGGTGAGCGTTAGGGGATCCTAAAGCTCTCGCTGGATTCAGAACTGCTGCCCACATCCTGCTCATGTTCTTTCTGATTCACCTTTCTATTTCCACCCTGTGACTCCAGCGATCATCATCTGTCCAAGATTCAGCCCACATCAAAACTCTTTTCCTGCCACCCCCTCTCTTTCTCTTTTTTTGCTATCCATTTACGTTCATCTGTTTGTAACAGCATCATAGAAAGGAATGTCCTCTGGATAATCAGACATGGCCTTGACTTACACATGCTAAATGTAGAGTATCTTCAGCCAGCTAAGAGTTTGATTTCATTATTCTGATCCTGCTCCCTGGCTCTCAAAGGAGGTGTTCAGAACGGAATAGTAATGTAGTGCGTACTGCATGCTGCAAAGAATATACTAGCTTCCTTCCAAAGCCTGCTGAACTGCTTACCTAGACACACTGTAAAAAAATATAAAAAGAAGGTACAGAAAAAAAGCAGCGGTTTCCAGAAATGCACCATAAAAATATAGTGACAATCTTTCAGGTATGATAAGATGTACAGTATATCTGTGCCTGTATATATTTTTTACTCATAACCACATACAGTTGTCCTCAAAAATGTTCATACCACTGGTGAATATGATGTGGAAATAAATATGCATTGTTAATCCTTTATTTAAAACATTTACAAAAATCAAACCTTTCATTAGACGATAAGAATTTAAAATGGGGAGAAAATCTCCTTATGAAATAAATGTAAATTTTTTTGTATTTTTTTCTTCTCTCTACAATACACTGAACACAGTTAATCATACCCTTTTATTAAACAGCCTTTGCTTCCTCCTTTTGCAAAGATAAGCTTGGTTTTTTTTTTTTATTATTTCTTTTTTTAATGTAATGCCTGACAAGTTTGTAAAACACCACAAATACAATGTTTCCCTGATATAAAATATTAAGGTAGCTTATTGTTCAATGAAAATGTTTTTACAGTATTTTGATGTAAAACTTAATAAAATTGCTTTGTTAAATATTTTGTAGTATAAATAGTGTGAGTAGTGTGTTGACACTGGGGGGAAAAGAAAAAGAAAAAGAAAAAACAACTGAAAAAGAGTGAACTTCAAGGATGATGCACTTTAAAAACTGAAGAAACTAAGAGTGGAACAACACTTTTTGTACTTAACTGTCACAGCTTTAGTTACATAGCGGAGGGGGAGATGACACATGACACAGTAATCTTATATAAATCATCAGTGCATGCTTCATTTGGATACAAGAATACATTTGATAATACAATTATATTAATGTAGGATAGTATATTATAATGCTGCAATTGTGTTTTCTTATTTCAAGTTTAATTGATTGTGTTTTCTGCTTTCAGATGGAGAAAGTAGAGACTGATGTGATTCGTTCTAAATCTCTCAGAGAGAAGCAGTCTAAAGAGTTCAGTTACCAGCTGGAGGAGCTGCAGCGACGATATGAGCAGCAGGTGAACATTTCCGCCAAATACATTTACATTACATTAAGTGTGACTAACCCTTTTCTTCTGGTAGGAATTAGACGAACAAACCGTTTACTTTTGAGCGTTCTTACATTGAGCGACACATTTCATATTCAAATGAAATGATCCACTCTCTCTAGATGACTGAATGGGCTGTCGCAGACTCAAACATAGATTTACTTTCACATGTTAAGATCCCTAATCATATTCCATTCAGTCTCCACTTCCTCCTGATTAAAACTGTAATATGTTCATCATTTAATCAAAGTCTTGTTAATTGATAAGATGCTGGAAGATGCTGGCTGTGTAAAATATTAACTGACTGACAGGAATGTGTCTGTTATCTTTATTCTTTCTTTCTTTTTTAAGGTTAAATTAGCTAATATCGAAATATTGTTCATCTCACAGTCTTATCACATTGTTTTTTAGCGGTATATATCATACAACAGACATAGAAAGACAGTGGAAGAGTGATGTTTAATTTGGATGTATAGTTGGGGCTAGGAATGGCATATAATTTAGCAGACACAGTGCTCAACTAAGTTCAGAGTTAGAATGCAAAGCATTGCAGAGAACATTTTGCATCTTACTGATCCCACTTTGACAGACAATGCTCACTTAATATTTCTAACTTGATTCTCCACAGTTGAAGAATATTGATATCATTCTTGTGGCAGCTTGTTACTTTTGAACTTGCCCACATAATATGTTATGGTAGCTCCTTGCTCTTTCTCAGTTTATTTAAAATCAAGACAAAGAATTTAATAAAAAATCATTTTTGGTTTGGTTAGTGTGCTCAGCAGTGGGTGAATGACAAACAGTGTGATGTGACATACTATTAAAAGCTGAATTTAAGCCTAAAATCGAAACGGAAGGACAGCCAAATTATCTTTTTCCCTCTTCTGTTGTAAAAGATTGTATCTGATGGCAGAATCCAGTCCTGCTTTGACTCCAAGTCACTTGTAAGACCTGGTCAAAAGCAATTGGTGTCATCAGGAATCTCCTGATGACACCATTTGTTGCAACAAATGTAACAGTGAAGTCTTAACAGTGGCAGCTTGTTGAAACAGTATTATGTAATCTCTGTTACACGCTTTGCAGTCCTGTAGCCTGAACCCACTCTGTAATCAATTTTACTTCTGTTATGTTACATGTATCCACATAAAACTAGATAATCAACTAGATATGTAGTCTGATTAGATATCAAAATGAAGCCATGTGGCTGGAGGGCAGTTAAAAATAAATAAAACAGAGCAATTTATTGTTTTTTTGATAAAAGAAAAAAGGAAAAAAAGAAACTTGATTTAAAAACCAAAAACTGTTGTCAAGTAAATTCAAAATGTTGAATTTAACTAACGTTTAATAAAAATCTAGTTTAAAATATTCAGACCATGTTATCCAGGCTTTTCACTTAATTAGCACAAAATAATATTCAAATATTTTTGTTTATATGAACCAGTACACCCTCATCAGTCAATGAAACTAAATTTTGTGTCGCTTACAAGTCTACAATATTCCTCCTTCATCAAAGGGCAAAAATTCATGCTAGTGACTATGCAACCAGGTTAGCTCGAGGATGGGGAACAGAGTTGTGAGAGGAAAATGGGCAAAAATGCACCTTCTTGCTTAGTGTTTGCTATGCTATTCACGCTCACAGCTAGCGGCAGACAGGTGGTTAGTAGGGAAGTGATTGAAACTTGTTCCTTTTCTTCCCACATGCATGGTCAGATATGTGTGTGTGCGTGTGTGTGTGCTCAGTTTTTATTTATTGTCGAAGGGTTTGTTGAATTTTGATCATTTAACCAAGGGTAAACATTTGCAGTGGTTATAAATACCAGTAAATATGTAATAAGAATTATTGTAAACAGCAGACTAATTATTTAGTGCTATATTTAATGGCTAAATAACTGGAAACATAAAGTTTTTTTTTTTTTTTTTTTTTTTTTTTTTGGCGAGGCTTGCCAAATGTAATAAATATATATAAAAACAGGCTAGATTTGTAGCAGACTAAAATATATATTTATTGGTCAGACATGTAGCAAATAAAAACCTATTTTAACTCACTACCCATTGGTATTCTAGACTTCTGTTACATACCAATTACAATTTCTGTGATAGTATCGCTAGAGAAAATGAACGCATTTTTAATTAAACTATAGCAGATATCGTTGCCAAGGTAACAAGCCCTCAAATATGTTGAGTGTCTAAACTGAAGTTCAGATCACTCACCTAGAGAAATTGAAAACTAGACCTGCCAGTACTGTCAATAATAGTAAATCTGACAGATATATCCAGGTCATATATCACCCTGATATCATATAAATATATTTGCTTAAATACAATACTTTCGCATCATTTTATATCACAAAACTCTTATAATGTCACAATGCAAATCATCATATTGTCTTAAACTATGCTTCATATTATTTTCAGGGTTAACTGTGGTTTAAATGGACATGTTTATGATATTCCTGAGTTTATGACTACACAATTACATCACGACATCACAATATTACAGTAATACATTTTACTGATATGTCAAGTATTTAGGAATCACTGTGAAGCATTTGATCTTCTGAGAGAAACTTTGTACAGGTTTTAAAAGTTCACAAAGCTCTAGTTGACTGACCGCTCAAATTTGGTTGTGTAATGACTGAACTGTGATCTGAGGGTCACTTTATCCATTCATGTGGACACAAAGAAACATTCCCCAGGATTCCCATCAATGGGACTTTAAAAGAGTCCATTTCTATAGAAGTGTTGTTTCTCTTTGACCTCCTCACCATTTGACATCATGCCGGCTTGGCGTGCCGACACTGAGCTGATGTCTGAGGTCACAACAAATAAAAAGTTACGCAATATATGACATTAACAACATCCCACTCACAACTGTGGTGGCTATGTTTGGGGATGGCAATCTATCCCATCAATCAAACTGTCCATCTCACAATCTCTCGTTCTTTCTCATTTTCACTTTTTATGCACACAATCAAATAGACGGAATGATCCTTTTTGGATTATATGTACTCTGTATAATAGAATATATTTTCCGCCACTCTTCTTCCTTTAAACATAACCCCTACTGAGTGCCGCCAAGCTTCCCTCCTCTTGATAGTGCACTGTTTCCCCGGGGAGCCTCCTTCAGTCGCCCACCGCCCCATGACCTCAACGCTGTCCTCTAGGAGGGGGCGCTAATCACATCTGCCCAGTGACAGCAACCATTCAGCACTGGCGCTTTAAGAGCCCGGCACCCAGCAGCCTTTTCTGTGACGTTTCAATGTTTTCAATCTCTCCCCCACCCTTCGCTTTCCCACTGTCATATCGCGGATTTTCACCCTGTGTCGAAAAAAATTAAACTCAGAATTGTTTAAACCAAAACCTTGCTTTGTCGCTTGTCCGACAAGTGCTGTGGGCTGGGTTTAACCCATCACAGCGAGCTGTAAGCTTGGCTTTAAACTAAGGTAACCACTGATTATGGTCTGTATGGACGTGTATACAGTATATCGCAAATTGGAGGGTTGGATGGTAGTGTACCTCCCAACAGAGACTTCACAGTCAGCTTGTTTACCTGAGGTTAGCATATTATTGCATGGCGTGTAATGAAGAAATCTGTCTTATTCCTTTAAAACCGGAGGGTTGCATTCTTCGGGGGTCCCTGATCAATTAGTTGAGACTCTTTCTGCTGGCTGTTTGGTTTTGCCCTATTAGAGATTTTTGCTTTAATTCACGTCTGCTATATCTCTTCCTTTACAGTGTCGAAGGGCAAAATCGAGGATGAGGAATCTTCTTAGCAAATCTTACTTCAGCTTCTACAGAATCCACTAAAATTGGATGCCATGGGGCTGTTTGAAGCATCTTTTGTGGCCTTGTGCCTGATTGGCTGGGGAAATCGAGCTGAAATCCCATTCATCACCTACACTCAATAGCACTACAGCAGCCTCTAGCTGGCAGGCCAGGTAGGGTGCCGAGCGGCACAATGTGGAGGGATTAGCTCCAACACTGCGGGGACCAGGCCTCTCGCTGCAGGCTAGCTGGGAGATGGGGGCCGGACTGGCCAAGGTCACCGTCTCCTATCTGGAGGAGAGTGGGAGCGGACCTTGGGAAGCGTTGGCGCTGCCTCTCATCGCCAGGCTCGGCTCACCACACAGCAGGTGCAAGTCAACGAGATAATGCTGCTGCTAGCTTTTGTGTTCTTTCAACATTTTCCATCTTGCTTTTAATGCTTTTTTTCTGGAAAAAAAACGAAGTTAGGAAGAATAACGGGCAGTGATTTTAATTTCTTTATATATTTTGTCAAAGCGCAACACTTTCGGGAAATGATTCAGTAGAAACAGTAAGTGGTTTATTAAAGTTCCAGTACATCCATAATGACAGTATGATATATGGATGGACTAGAGATTTCAAATGAAATTAATGAATGCGCAGAAAAAATATATATATATATATTTAATTCTTTCTTTCTTTTAGTTTTTTGAGCAGTCTGTAGGAATAAATAGGATGCAAATGGATAATGTTCATCGTCTTTAATACAGCGTATGATTACAACAGTGGCGATAAAACATTTATTTATTTATTTATTTGCCCAGAGATGTGCCACTGGTCTTGACATTGTGTATTTTTGTTTTGTTGAGCTTTTTTTAAAGAGAACCGAAAAAGGGGATAGCTTGTCAAAATTAGTGCAAAAGTGAGACAACTGCAAAACCAAGTGATGAAAAACTTGCGAAGGCTTCTTATGTTGTGAGGCAAGCGTGAACTTTTTTCTTCGCTGAGCCATGCACAAGTTGTCATGACGACGGGGATGTTCCGCTGATGAAGTCTTACTCCTTGTTGTCCAATCATATTGTGGAACTGAAACTGCAGCATGAACAGGAGCGGACGCACCTACTCCAGACACACAATGCTGAGAAGGACAGCCTGGTCCAGGACCACCAGCGGGAAATCGATAGTTTGGACAAACAGGCGAGGGCCACCATGGTCCAGCACCAAACGCAAACCCAGGAGTGGAGGAAGCGCAATGCTCAGGTAGGGGGTCTCATCCTTTCTGCCGCTTTATGTCACTTATGTTATGTTGTTTTGCTCATTTGGACAATGTTCAAATTGATGCCTGTTTTACACTGTATATTTGATTATATTATCATATTTTTCTATGTTATATTACATAGCATATCGCTTTCAAAGTACTTTAAAAAAAATAGTATTTCGCATAATTTTACGCAACATTCCTTTCATGTTTTAGTGTATGGTACAGAAAATAAACAACATTATTGCCTACATTTTTACTAAAACTTTTCAACTTTTCACTGTGGGATTTCATTGAAAATGTATTGAAAAAAAGTGGCTGAAACCACAAGCTGCTGGATGAAAAAGGTACATTTCCCAGCCTATTGTAGCTGTGGCCTTTTATTTTAAACCAAAGGGTTCATTCATCTTGTCTTGGGATGTTTATATTGAGGTTAGTAGTATCTGCACCACTATTGAGTTTTATCCCTGCAGTGTAGGAAGCATTTATCTGCTAGTAAGAGCTATCCTCTAATATACTGCAACAAGCGTATGTCATTTAGAGGGTATTAATGAGCTGTTTAGCCATAAAACCTCCATTTTGGTCATCAGCGGGTTTCTGGTGCTTATTGTGCCAAATGCCCTGTCCGTCGCTTCCCTCTCTAGCCTGGCTATCGTAAGATCCCTGTGGGAAGCCGTTTGAAAGGCTAGCCCCCAACTGTGGATTCACTGGACTCGTCAAACCCCAAGATTAAACGTAAATTGTCAGCATGGCTAAACCATATTTATTGGCTGCTAGCAAAAGAAACCAGTTCAGAGATGTTGATGCCGCAGAGGACACATTGCTCTACTAGTAATATTATATTAGTGAAAATGTATGGTAATATTTGTTTATAATATTAGTCTACGTATGAATTGACATATTTATAAAAAATAAAAAGTTATTTTCATGTATTAGTTACTTCCACTTGACGTGTCAATGATAAATTATTAGACCAGTGATTATCAATAGTTAAACAATTTTTTTTATATTTTACAGAAAAACCCAATAATAAATAAATACTACTAAGAGCTTAAAAAGTAAGCTGTCAATAAATCAATGTGTATTACCATGTAAAATCATGACAACATCAAACAAAACTCAATGTTGTTGAGTATTCATGTCTCAAAGCCCTTCATGTACTGAGAAGTTAGCTGCCACTTAAAGATAGAAGTTTGTGGTTTGGCTGATCGGTTTGTTTGCAATTCATTGATGCAGTTTTGGCCAATAGTACATCAAACACCCAAAACATCTCCTTTACAAGTAACCCCCTCCCAGACACTAAGAGTGAAACACTCATGGACTGGAGAAAATTGAGGTTAGTAGTATCTGCACCACTACTGAGTTTT
Organism: Carassius auratus; assembly: GCF_003368295.1. Lineage (NCBI taxonomy): Eukaryota > Metazoa > Chordata > Actinopteri > Cypriniformes > Cyprinidae > Carassius > Carassius auratus. The sequence continues at coordinate 28,406,914 of NC_039245.1, forward strand.
ATCCCTGCAGTGTAGGAAGCGTTTATCTGCTAATACGAGATTCCAGCAAATATGTTCAAGAATATCACCAGGTAAAGAACTCATGAAAGCTAAAGCTATTTATAAAGCACTTGAACATTTGTTTGTTTAGTTGTTTGTTTTTACCTCAATCTTTAGAGGCCCAAGTACTTAAACGGATAGTGTACCCCACCACCCACCCACCCACCCAAACAATACCTGTTAGATTTCCTATAGGATGTGGCACACATCAGTTCATTTGTTGTAATCAGCTCAGTAACGTTACTAATAAGCAGCAACTCTGCAGTGCCGACTCTGATAGAATGTGTGCTTTTGTGGCATCATAGGAGCTACAGAAATCATTACAAAAAGCTATTTGAAAAAGAGTGTTATGACCACAAACCCAAAAGCAAGAGCTGAATGCAAGTTATTATATAAAGTTAGTTTTATTTTGAAGTGCAAAAATTCTGTACAGTTTTCTTAATTTCTTCACTGTCATGCAGCATAGCTTGACGATACACCTGCAGGAAAAAAAAAAAAAACTGAAAGCTATACATTTCTGTCCTCAAAAAATAAAGTGAAGTTGGTGTGCTTTATAAGTGATCCAAATTCAGAGCACCTGGAAAGTGTTTACTGTGAACTGAGTCGTGTCATTACAGAGTAACACTGAAACAGACATGTGATGTAGTTCACAGTACATGTCCATGCCACTAATGTCATTGGTTGTTGATATTATGTGCTTGAAAAGCATATGAAACAAAATCATGACCTCCGATTCACAACTGTCAAGGAAACTGAGGAACAAACATCATTAACTCAAAACAATCTGCAAAGGCAAGTTTTAAGTATCATCCTGGGAAGAGTTTCCAAAGTGTAATGGATGCTTTTTGTAGATTTATTGGAAGATGTCCAGTCACAGTGTCAATAGACAGTGACCATATTGAATGACTCTGACATGTTGGGATATTTAAATAGATATTTGTAATTTTCACACCTTAAAGGGTTAGTTCACCCAGAAATCTAAATTATGTCATTAATGACTCACCCTCATGTCGTTCCAAACCCATAAGACCTCCGTTTATCTCCGGAACACAGTTTAAGATATTTTAGATTTAGTCCAAGAGCTTTCTGTCCCTCCATTGAAAGTGTGTGTACGGTATACTGTCCATATCCAGAAAGATAAGAAAAATATAATCAAAGTAGTCCATGTGGCATCAGAGGGTCCGTTAGAATTTGTTGAAGCATCGAAAATACATTTTGGTCCAAAAATATCAAAAACTACCACTTTATGCAGCATTGTCTTCTCTTCCTGGTCTGTTGTGAGACCGTTCAAAACACGGCTGTTTAGTGATATCTGGTTCGCGAATGAATCATTCAATGTAACCGGATCTTCTTGAACCAGTTCACCAAATCGAACTGAATCATTTGAAACGGTTTCTCTCATCTCCAATAAGCATTAAACCACAAATGACTTAAGCTGTTAACTTTTTTAAACGTGGCTGACACTCCCTCTGAGTTAAAATAAACCAATATCCCGGAGTAATTCATTTACTCAAACAGTACACTGACTGAACTGCTGTGAAGAGAGAACTGAAGATGAACACCGAGCCGAGTCAGATAACGAACAAAAGATTGATTCGTTCATGTGTCAAGAACTGATTGCATTGTTTTTCGTATCACCAGTAGTGATGGGAAGTTTGGTTCTTTTCCACGAACCGGTTCTTTCGGACAGCTCCATTCATTAAACCGGTTGAAGAAAATGATTCAGCGGATCTTTTGCGCTCGACATAATGAAGTCATTTGCGATGATTGCCCTTGATTCACGCCTTTGCTCATAACATAGCACAGAATCAGTTCAGAATCAATCACCAAAAAAAAAAAAAAAATTTGTTTCAAACGATTCAGTTCGATTTAGTGAACTGGTTCAAGAAGATCTGATTACATCGAATGATTCGTTCGCGAACTGGATATCACTAAACTGCAATGTTTTGAACGGTCTCACAACATACCCGGAAAAGAAGACAATACTGAATAAAGTGGTAGTTTTTGCTATTTTTGGACCAAAATGTATTTTCGATGCTTCAAAATATTCTAACTGACCCTCTGATGTCACATGGACTACTTTGATGATGTTTTTATAACCTTTCTGGACATGGACAATATACCGTGCGCACAGTTTCAATGGAGGGACTGAGAGCTCTAGGACTTAATCTAAAATATCTTAAACTGTGTTCCGAAGATGAATGGAGGTCTTACGGGTTTGGAATGACATTAGGGTGAGTTATTAATGACATCATTTCGATTTTTGGGTGAACTAACCCTTTAAGACCTTAAGCCCCAAGGAACAGGAAATATAACAATATTTATATTGTAACTAAAACTATATTATGTTATAACTATATTATATGATAACTACCCCATAGTAGTGAATAATACACCAATGTACAATAATGTTCTGTTTATTATAGTCTGCTGCTTTCCCACTTGAGCTCTTTAAAGTCTGATTTTGATTTGGCTGTCAATGTCAAGTCAAGATACCTTTATTTATATATCACTTTAAACAAAAAAGATTGTGTCAAAGCAAATGAACAACATTAATTAGGAAAACAGTTTGTCAATAATGCAAAATGATAGTTAAAGGCGGTTCACCATTGAATTCAGTGAAGTGTCATCATTCAGCTCAGTTCAGTTTAAATAGTGTCTGTGCATTCATTTGCAATCAAGTCAACGATATCACTGTAGATGAAGTGACCCCAACTAAGCAAGCCAGAGGTCGACAGCGGCAAGGAACCGAAACTCCATCGGTGACAGAATGGAGAAAAAACCTTGGGAGAAACCAGGCTCAGTTGGGGGGCAAGTTCTCCTCTGACCAGACGAAACCAGTAGTTCAATTCCAGGCTGCAGCAAAGTCAGATTGTGCAGAAGAATCATCTGTTTCCTGTGGTCTTGTCCTGGTGGTCATCTGATACAAGGTCTTTACAGGGGATCTGTATCTGGGGCTCTAGTTGTCCTGGTCTCCGCTGTCTTTCAGGGCAGTAGATGTCCTTTCTAGGTGCTGATCCACCATCTGGTCTGGATACGTACTGGATCCGGGTGACTGAAGTGACCCTCTGATCTGGATACAGACTGGATCTGGTGGCCACGGTGACCTCGGAATAAGAGAGAAACAGACTAATATTAGCGTAGATGCCATTCTTCTAATGATGTAGCAAGTACATCGGGTGTTATGTGAAGTGTTCCCGGTTCCGGTTTACCTAATTAATGCAGCCTAAAAATCCTTTAACGGATATGGATATTAGAAGCATATTAGTATGTTATGTGTATGCCAGGTTAAAGAGATGGGTCTTTAATCTAGATTTAAACTACAAGAGTGTGTCTGCCTCTTGAACAATGTTAGGTAGGTTATTCCAGAGTTTAGGTGCCAAATAGGAAAAGGATCTGCCGCCCGCAGTTGATTTTGATATTCTAGGTATTATCAAATGCCTGAGTTTTGAGAACACAGCGGACGTGGAGGAATGTAATGTAACAAGAGCTCTTTCAAATACTGAGGTGCAATGAGCAAGATTTAAAAATCTATATAAATGTCTTTATTTTTAAGCAGCTGAAAAATAAAATCTTCTGATTGTGATTTTAGCAATATCCTTTCTCTGTGGCAATAATTACTAGTGTAAATAATTACTATTGTCATATAGGTTCACTGACCACTTGCCCCATATGTTGTTGGTCAACAAAAACAGGATGATCCAGTGACGGTAATCCATCAGAAATCCTGGAATCATTCAGAAGACATGCTTTGGTAAGCTGGCAGTGTGAATGGACATCCTTCACACACAAAGAAGATGAGCAATTCAGACTAATGTCTTGATGTGGTCAAGACATCATGAGCGTGCGAGATGAGCAAATGACTTGTGCATTTATCACAGCATAGTGAGCTTTTGTTCCAGGTCGCGGTTACTTGTTTTCGCTCAGTACCATTGGTTTGTCATGCCCCATTCTGTAACCCAAGTTACACAGTGTCAGCGTGTGTTTTCCTGTTAGCTGAAGGAAATCACAGCACATCTGGTTTTACAGACACCATTGGAGATTTCAAGTTTGTCTACACATCCCTGTAAAATCTAAATTCAGTTTCCATTCAGTGGTCTATTAAATTTAGCGTGGCTGTGGTGGGCTGCATCGATCTGAAGTAAGGTGATGAGGGAGTTCAAATCCCCTCGTCTCTGGACTGGAGTCTGTGTATTAGTTTCCTTAGACTCTGCCGCCCTCCGGGTTCCTGTTTTCTTTAGTCTGTTTGAGGATGAAAAGACCAGAGCATCAGGATGGTTCTCAGTAAATATAGTTGCCTGCAGCACAGTAAACCAATACACAGCAGACTCCAGAGACCACATGCACTTTAATGCCCACTCCACACGTTTACAACAGGCGGGTGATTGTGCTCTTCATAACTATCATTATGGTCAGAATTTACACTTTTATTAATCTTCACTGCTGGAATGTTAATGTTAATGACAGTTGAGCTGTAATTCATTCCGTTTAACAAGGATTGATCTTTAATTAATTGATCTGTAATTCAGTTCTGTAGTTACATCTATAATAACACTTTTGACCCTGTACCTCTACACTTTAAACCTAACCATAAGACCAAACCTGTCCCCAACATAAGAAGCAAAAATGTTTTGTAATTCAACATGAACACAGTAGATACACTGTATCTAACAATTCATTATTTTATTATCAAGTCCAAAGTGTTTAGAGACACCTAATTTAAAGTGGGACCCTTTATTGTACATATTTTGAGTAATTTAAGACATTATTAAATATTTGCATGTTGTGTGTTTTGTCAAAATATTAATTGAAATATGGCATGATGTAGACATTTTGTACTACTGTATTTTTTTATTATTATTTAAAATACCTGTCAAAAAAATTCATAAATTATATGAACATGTATTTTATATTTTCTCTGATTCCACAAAAACTTTTTAATTTAATAAAATTTAATTGCATTCAGAACAGTATGGTAAATATACATATAAAACAAACTACACTTTATAAACAACATTTATTATAAAGCTAAACAAATTTCTTTAAAGTGAAACTGAAACAAATATGGTAACACTTTATAATAACTGCACACTATTAATCATTAATTAAGCATTAGTAAACAGATTATTCATAATTTATAAAGCATTATACACAGTTTTTCACACACAGTTTATAAATACAGATATAAATGCTTTATTCTTGATTTAAAAGCATATCTATAATGTGTTTAATAATTGTATTTTCATACTTTATTCATGATCAATTTATCATTTCTCAATGAAGTATAGCATTATTTACAAATCAGTTATTTAGGAGTTGCCAGTGATTCATAAGATCACAAGAAATGTAGTAAATTCAGGTAGTTATAAAGCATTTAGTAGTGGTCAGTTAACTATTTATGTGAGCTCATCTAAAGTGAGTCTAGTTATGCCTTGTAAAGCATTTATAAAGGATATTTAAAGACTCAGTTATCTTCTAAACAAAAAACGGAAACAAACACCACACAGTGATACAAAACATAGAAATATTAACAGCCTTTAAATCTCATTTGTAAAAGCTTTACAAGGCATTAATAGTCCTCACTTTAGATGAGCTCACAAAAATAGTTAGCTAACAACTACATATGTTTTATAACTACCTGAATTAACCGTGAATTACAGTAGAAATACATGTTAATAAACCATTTATTAACACTATAAGTAACTATTACTATATGTCTGAATAAAAATATTTATGAATGCACATTTAAATAGTTTATTAATCATTTACTTACAATTTCTAAGTGATCTTATGAACCATTGAAAACTCCTTAATAACTGGTGTGTGAATAATGCTATACTTAATTTAGAAATGATAAATTGATCATTAATAAAGTATGAAAAAACAATTATTAAACACATTATAGATATGCTCTTAAATCAGGTATAAAGCATTTATATCTGTAGTTATAAACTGCTTATAAATGTCTATTAATACTTTATAAATGATGAATTAACTGTTTCCTAATGCTTAACTAATGATTAATAGCATGCAGTTATTATAAAGTGTTACCACAAATATATAATTTTCATGCATTTGTAGTTATGTATGATGTCTATAGAATGTTTTTTTTTTTTTAATTGTTGCATATTTCATTTGATTTGATCTCCAGACAGATGTTAATGTCTCAGACACTTACAAAACAGAGTCATTTAATTTAATTTAGACACACTGTATGAACAACAGATGCTTCATTCTGCCATTCAAATCCACTATTACGTTTCCTGGCAATTTTTTATCTCTCTCTCTCTCTCTCTCTCTCTCTCTCTCTCTCTCAGAAAATGTAACATTGAGTTCAAACAGCATGGGAGAACATCTGAAATCCATGGAGTATAGCATCATACTGCTCTGATCGGAAAATTAATGATGCTGTCAAACTTTCAAAGAATTTGATTCCCCAGTAAGAGATTAGAACACAGAAAATGAAGGCGGACATGGCATAGGAGATCAGGCCTGCTTTCTGATGTGGCAAAAACTACAGGCTTGTTGATGGTGGTCACGTTGTCTCTTGCACCAGCAGGGGGTTTGGATTCAGTCGTTCGGGTTGTCATTCCACCCAAGCAATCTCAGAGCTGTAATCTAGGCAAAGGGTGGCTGCTTTGCAGAAGCTCAAATGGAGCACATTTTTTAAAGATTTGGTTTTGTAATTCCCACACTCCCGTTTGTGTTATTTCATAGTTTTTACGACTGGATGCTTATCAATAACTGGATATCCATAATTTCACATCCACATTTCAGGAATATGGCTGACACAAAGGACTGTTTGCCAAACCACGGCTGTTTTTAAGCAGTCATTTAATACCATTGTCTTGATTTCAGCTGCTCTTTTCAACTCTGGAAAACACAAAACAGCACCATCATGAATCTGTCCATCCAGCTGTGATGGGTCATTGAAGATGGGCTCCAGCAGACTGGCTCTCAGTACCAGATGGGCCCTCGATGATGAAAAGAGTTTTAATCTCTGGCCAGACATCACTGAAGCAGATCACGCACAGACGCTTTTCACTAGGCTTCACGTTGAACACTTAAAGACATGCAAATGCATTTCAGCTGAAGATTTGGATCACACCATCCGTCTTTCATCTAGAATGGGGCTGTGGTCCTTGAAAATGCTAATTGAGGAACATGCCACACATATAATAGCTCAGAAATCACCATAAGAGCAGGGACCGACATACTCGTTTTTTATTCATGCTTGTCCTGTTTCCCTGAGAAATGCTCTCGGGATAGCTCACTAACAAATGTTTTACAAAACCTTGGTTAGATGACACTTAATTTCAACTTTACAGTACACACTGCCAGTGAATATGGTTTTCACTTTCCAAATGTTGAATCTCATTCTGTACATAGAATTCTGCTATTGACAAATACTTTTCAATCCTCTCAGTGTGTACAGCTAGCTGTTTATATAGCGAAGCAGTTTGGTAATGATGAAGTCACATTGACAATGGTTAAATCACCAATTTGGATTCAGTTGGTTTTGAGAAGATATTTCTAATGGACTGCTGTATCCAGTTTTATCAGTTGGACCACATGAGCTTTACTATCTGTACTCCCATTGGTATTCACAGCAGCTGGTCATTTGTTTAAACTGTGTAAAAGTTTAAAACCATCTCTTGCGCTGAAGTTGTATAGGCTTCTCTCTTTGAAAATTAATGTCTTCTGACTTCTAAACGCCCTTTAAGGCATGGTGATGACATGAACACTTTAAAAAATATAAAGGTTTCAAATCGGGTTTTCACAACAATGCCATATAATAAATAGTTTTCGATTCCCAACAAATCATCAGTGAAAAAGCTTAAAATAACCTTTTTTTTTTTTTTTTTTTTTTTGTGAAATAAGGTGAAATACTAAAATAACAACAATTTTCCAATATAAAGTACCTTTTGTGAAATGGAAAGATTCCATGGATGTTAAAGGTTCTTCATGGAACCACAGATGCCAATAAAGAAACTTTATTAACTGGAGCAATGCTGACAAGAAGTACTGTAAGAAAGTGCTGTAGGTGAATTTGTTTAGCCCGATACAGCGATTTAGATCTGTTTTGCTGAGCCTCTGGCCTATTTTCTGAGCAATTCACTAAAAGCCAGGCAAGCACCATTTTTGTGTGTTTTGGCCAGTGCATGCATATTTTTATTGTTGTATTTTGGTTCTATTGGTTCTTAATGTATATGTGCATAAATAACAGAATAATTCATAGTCTGTCTTACATTCCTCCCTCTCTCTCACTTCATTTTTATTAAATGCTTTTGTTAAGCTGTTGAAGTTGCATCATACGTGATGTGACATTCTCAGTGATTATTGCTTGTCATTTTTTGTGCTAGTTTCTCAGCTTCTTTTTATGCAAGCACGTCCAAGCCCATCAAAGATGCATCAGAAAATTCTTCCCAAAGTCCAGTTTAAGAGGGAATTATAGATTAAAGGCTCCTCCGAGCTGAGATTTAATAGCTTTGTGCCATTGCAGCAGCATGTGGGCTGCTGCTGCGCCTCTCTGGCCATATTGGAACTGTGCGCAGTCTTGGCATCTGGGTGTTTGTGGGACACGGCTTTGAAGTTTGCTGCTATTCCCCAAGTGGCCGCAAAACAACTTCAGATGCTTTTCCGACAGACATGCCACGTGATGCACTTATTAGTCTCCTCCCAGGGATGTTTGTGAGCACAAGGAGTAGACGAGGGACTCCCAACATGCCAGACTCTACCACACGCCACCATCTGTGCGAGGGTTAAACACTTTGGGAGTGCAGATTATTTGATTTTATTGTTATGGACAGGGTGTGATGGTGTGTATAGCATCAATAGTGCTGTTAATTACTAACAAACACCGTATTTTTCAGTTCTTGTTATTTACAGAGAAATGTTGGTTTTCATAATCATTCACCAACACATAACAGCAACTTTTCTGTTGATGTAGTCAATGTAATGGGGGTGTGGGAAAAACTGTGTTGACCAATAAAATCACAGCCCACTTTTCAAAATATTATCAAATCCCAGTGTGTGCAGTCGAGTCATTTTTTCTGCTAAATTGTTTATCTAGATTATTCAGAATTGTTTGGATATATAGGTAGCCTTTATTTTCTCACTATTAACAAGCATGCATATTGGGTGTTTATTAGTACTTAAAGCACATATTAGTGCCTTGTTCTGCTTGACCATATTTTAGATCACTTAATCCTACCGCATAACTAATCTTAACAACCATTTTACAAATTAATTAGCAGCAAATTAGGAATTTATTGAGGCAAAAGTTATAGTTAATAGTGAGAATTGGAATTTAAAATAAAGTTATACTGAAATATATCCAATTACCGAAGTGTGAATGCAGTTTCGTGTGAAAGGTCAGGTGGCTTAGAAATAAATTTTACCCCTGTTACTACTACAAGTGAGTAACTCTACCTCGTCTCCATAATACTGTCCTTATGTACTCAAGTTTCAGCCATCGGGCAATGTGTCAGACGGTTCGTGACCCTCAGAACGAGGTCTTTGATAGCTCTATGAAGGGCTGATTTATGCTGTAATGCTTCTGATTTCTTTCTTTTTTTCTTTTTTCTTTTTTTTTTTTGTAATTCAACTACTCTCTTTTATGTTAAAGTAGAATCTTATTGATAATTTATAAGGTTTTTCATCTTCCTGAAATGAGAAATGGCAAGCAATACCTCATCCCCATGGGTAGCTGACCTTTGATTTGCGCTAATTTTGCTCATTAAATCAAACCGCTGACCTTTGTGGAATGCTGAGCTTTGATGTTGAACTCTTGTGGTTTAGAGATCAGAGGCTGTGGTGTCTGTTTTCCTCTTCCTGGCTGGAATGGGCACAAATGCTCCACTCAGCCTGCTTGGGTTGTTTATCTTATCCTCTTTCTCTTAATCCAGACTCTTCCATCTTTTTTTTTTTTTTTTTTTTTTTTACTTTGCACTCAATTCCCAGATTCAGTATTCCAGAAACACATCATCGGTTCCAGCGATGGGTTCACCTTAATGTATTTACAAATTTCATTGTTTGTGTTTCTCACCAGACCATCTCTGATCTGGAGGACCAGGTGCATTCTCTGAGGAAGGGGCTGTGGGCAGCCCACAGTCAGAGGAAACAGCAGCCGACAGAGTTGTGTGTGCTGCGGGAGGAGGAGCGACAACAGGCCTCTCAGGACCAGCAAGCAGCCCTGGATCGGCTGTGGGCCGAGATGGATCAGGTGTGGCAGGACCTGGAAAGAACCCACAAGGCTGAAAGAGAGCTGGCCCAAGAAAAGGTTGGTGTGGAGTTCAGACAGAATGTATTTTTAGCATTCTACTGTAGGTTGCTATTCAGTTCGCAAGACCCACCTGCTATACTGCATTTGTATAATGTGACAGATGGGTGACCTGTTAAACATCATTAGCCTTGTCTAGATAAGAAGCTCCAATCAAAGGTTGTTCATGCACTTAACACAAATTATGCAAGGAGACTCAACTAGTTCTTAAACACAATTAATACTAACCATAAACTCACCTAAAGGATTATTAGGAACACCTGTTCAATTTCTCATTAATGCAATTACTTAATCAACCAATCACATGATAGTTGCTTCAATGCATTTAGGATTGTGGTCCTGGGAAAGAAAGGTGATTTAAGCAATTTTGAGCTTGGCATGGTTGTTGGTGCCAGATGGGCCGGTCTGAGAATTTCACAATCTGCTCAGTTACTGGGATTTTCACGCACAACCATTTTTAGGGTTTACAAAGAATGGTGTGAAAAGGGAAAAACATCCAGTATGTGGCAGTCCTGTGGGAGAAAATGTCTTGTTGATGCTAGAGGTCAGAGGAGAATGGGCCGACTGATTCAAGCTGATAGAAGAGCAACTTTGACTGAAATAACCACTCGTAACAACCAAGGTATGCAGCAAAGCATTTGTGAAGCCACAACACGCACAACCTTGAGGCGGATGGGCTACAACAGCAGAAGACACCACCGGGTACCACCCATCTCCACTACAAATAGGAAAAAGATGCTACAATTTGCATGAGCTCACCAAAATTGGACAGATGAAAACTGGAAAAATGTTGCCTGATCTGATGAGTCTCGATTTCTGTTGAGATATTCAGATGGTAGAGTCAGAATTTGGCGTAAACAGAATGAGAACATGGATCCATCATGCCTTGTTACCACTGTGCAGGCTGGTGGTGCTGGTGTAATGGTGTGGGGGATTTTTTCTTGGCACACTTTAGTCCCCTCAGTGCCAATTGTGCATCGTTTAAACTGTACTAAAATGGCCCCCACAGTCACCAGATCTCAACCCAATAGAGCATCTTCGGCATGTGGTGGAACGGGAGCTTCGTGTCCTGGATGTGCATCCCACAAATCTCCATCAACTGCAAGATGCTATCCTATCAATATGGGCCAATATTTCTAAAGAATGCTTTCAGCACCTTGTTGAATCAATGCCTTGTAGAATTAAGGCAGTTTTGAATGGCGAAAGGGGGTCAAACACAGTATTAGTATGGTTTTCCTAATAATCCTTTAGGTGAGTGTAGATATACAGTACTACATAAATGGCCATCTTGGAATGGTCAATGGGTGGAAGCAAGTCATCTCATAATAAATTGATTGCCTGGGTGCTAATCTTCACAACGTTTTTCATGACAAATTCATTTTGTAGAAAACATTATTCAGAGTTTACTACAAACAAAAAAAAGTTACAGGAATTTATTTATATCACTACCAAATTAGTTATTTTGACAGTATATACTGTATAATATGCAGTATTCCTGAGAATATCAGTTGGATACTCAAAGGTTGTGGTTTCAGACCCTGTAAGGATTCACCAAAAAATATTTACCAACCTAGATGTCATTCCCAAGTTTTTCTGTCTTGCATCTCATTAAGTTTAAATATTGAAACATGAAAATCAATGATGGTAAAGAGGAACATTTGGGTGGACTAGTTTTAGGTGTTCATAGAACAGGTTGTTCTAATCCAGGGTTGTCCAAACTCGGTCCTGGAGGGTTTAGCTCCAACCCTAATCAAACACACCTGAAGCAGCTAATCAAGGTCTTACTAGGTATACTTGAAACTTCCAGGCAGGTGTGTAGAAGCAAGTTAGAGCCAAACTCTGCAGGACACCAGCCCTCCAGGACCGAATTTGGACAACCCTGGATTAGAACAACCTGTTCTATGAACACCTAAAACTAGTCCATTGATTAGACAATATTTATATTGAAATAAACTAATTAATACATCACAGCCACACCTGTTGAGCATACAACAAATAAAGTTAAACTTATAAGAAGATCAATGAATACAGAAGGCTTGATTGTTTGCATACAGTATACGTTCACTGATGGCCTGTGTTGGCTTGAACTCCAGCAATGAGGGAATAGATCGCTTTAATTTTCAATTAAACACATTAGCCCATCTTTCCCCTGGCTCTATCAAGGTTGAGCAAGCAGACTTGGGCAATTATACTGGAAATCCTGCATTCTTTCTGTTTTTAAAGCTCTTGATTCCAGCCGCAAAAATGAGGGCTGGAAAGCGACTGTAATCTAGCACTGGTTGGCCAGGAACCAGCTAAAGGTGGTATTGATCAGAGGGTAATCCTGATTAGGCCCATCAAAGCGATTAGTTTTCATTAAACTCATGCAGCACTGCTGACTGCACCCTCCCCCAGGACATCTGCGGCACATTAGCGTGCCATTTGGCCTCTTCATAAATCCTGGGCCTACATTTTGGAACCATATGTGAGTACATTGCTGCACATAAATCCCATCTGAAGAGAATTCCGCCCATCTTTTCCACTCTCAAGCTGACACGTAAGGCTTGTTTACAAAATCATTCTCTGTTTTTGCCACCCCTCATCAGTTACTCATCCTGACCTGCGGCTGAAAACTTCCTCTGAAGGGACTTCAACAAAGTCTGTCTCTGAGTCTGATTGACGCACTTCAAACTAAAGCTGCCAAAGCTATTATGTTTTTAACAGTGTTAAATTTTAAAGCATTCATCATTTGGCGATAAATAAGACTTGCTAATTTTAGAGTGAAAGTAGAATTTTTACTTTTGTAATGCACGTACCTAGTTTTATTGTGGACAATTCATCAGTGCTTATTATTAAAAAAAATAAAAATCTTAGTCTTCCATTAAAATGCAATAACTTGTTCAGCCTTCCAAGTGTGGCCTACTTTTAATAATTTAATACATTCACAGAAGATAAAATAAACTGTTGTTGTGAATGGTGAAGAAAAATAAATGACTAAGATGTAAAAGCTGTCCTTTGGAGAATTTTGCTTCAGTACTAAGGGGACGTTCACCCAGATCAAATTTTTTCCATTCCAATGCGCTACTTTCCATAGTTTTTTTTATGTAAACGTGCTAGACAGACTTCTAATACCATTGCAGTAGAGTCTTGCGAATTTTGCAGTGTCTAGCACATCAGCATGCATTTTTAATATGCCTTTTAAAATTAAAAGAATTTAAACTTTTATATGCAGAGCCACTCATCAGTGTCAGTTCCAATACAGTGGACCAGTCAGAAGAGGTGGGGCAAGCATTACAAGCTTTTGTTTACAGTGGCAAGTTGGCATAACAGCTGTTTTATTCGATGGTAACAAGACTATTCTACTTTGTTTTGTTTGTTTTGTTTTTTTTTCGTTTTTTTTTTATATATATATATATTCCTGAGCGCTGCGTCTCGTGTTTCTAGATGCAAATACGTGTTCTGTGTGAACGGCTCCTAAAGACCAATAATGTCCCTTTGAAGAAGGCAACTTGTGTCTTAAAAGAATCCCTTAACCGACAGAATTGGCCAAATAAATTGGTGTTGAGTCTTCAAGTTGTTTAGAACGTTATCATGTAATCTAAAGAAAATGTGTGAATGAGGTATTCAGGGATATTTCACCAAAAATAATTATATAATAATTGTTCCAAACCAATGTTCAAGAGGAGAGACTTTTCAGTATCTCCTTTTGTGTTTTATGAAAGGCAGAAAGTCATACAGGTTTGAAACTTGAGGGTGAGTAAATTATGAAAATTTTTGGGAGAACTGTCCCACAGACAGTGTTCTCACAGAGCGATGCAGATTAGTCATAAAGAGAAACACAAAAAATGGATGCTGTATTCTGCATAAGAGATGACTCTTGTGAGGTAAGTATTGTCATGATTACTAATACAGATATAGATAAATATGGCATAGTGATGATGTTAGCGTTGGCCTGCGAGAGGGACCAGGCTATTATAGTGCAAGGTAAAGGAGGTAAACCGGCTCTCTGTTCTCTCTCTGGCCAGATCAACATCAAACTCATTCCTACAGCTGGTTTATCCTATGAGGATTAACAAAGCATCTGACCCACACACATACACGCGTCTCATTTTGCCACTGTTTCATAGCTCACCATTGCACTCCACTGCATGAGTCATCTGTGGTTTTTCATCATTCAGTCTCTACTACTCATATTTAGAGTTAGGTATTTGAACAAACCAATAACCCTATACTAAATTTTGGCGCAATCTGTGCTACAAACATAAATGATTCCTTAATTGACTCTTAATTGACTAATTATGCTTTCAGACTTATGATTTTCATCTGGTGATCAATAAAATGGACAGAACAATCCCGAAGGCCTCTGGCCTTTGAAGTTAATAGCTGATTTCTGATGTGATAATTGCTTAAAATACTAACTATATATACTAAAAATACTAACTAAATACTAAAATACTAATACTAACAACGCTTTACCATCCTAGCATGGTGAAGATAAGGTGAAGACATTCTCTTCGGAATGTGTGAAAAGTAGTTTCTCCTTGTTTGCTTGATAGCAGAAACTTTGTTTAGATTAATCTGGTTTTACAGATTATTTGCCAAAATGCTTTAAAGGCAGTTTATGATTTCATATGTGCATTTAGCCCGTGTTAGGTCTAACTGTGTCAGAGCTTCTTTTTTTATGTTTCAGAGGGAAAAGTTTAGCTATTTACATTTGGAAGTTTTTAGGCTTTTAGATTTGTAATGACTCTGCAATGTTTCTAAGATGAAATTTCTTATTTGTGTGATTGCAAGAGAAGCGCTGTTAGCAGTCAGTCGCTCCTGAAATGGCCAGCCAGGGTTTGAATACAGTTCCCAGAGAAAAAGGAAAGAGAAATCCATTAAATCCATGAATGGGTTTTCATGAAAGACACTTTTTGAAGGGGAGCTTGTGGAATAAAAATAATAATAAACAGAATATCAGAAGCGATAAGATCATATGTTAGATTGTTTCAACTTCAGACGCTTAGTGAAAAGAAAGGAAGATGAAAGTGAATTTATTCCAGTCTTTGTTAACAACAGAGGTTTATCTGGCTGTGGCAAGTGTGTGTGTATGTGTGTGCAGACACCAGTACCCAATCTCCATCCACCACAGAGAACCCTGGGAGCCTTGTTCCTCCAGATAAACCTGACTTCTTTCTGCAGCTCACAGCCAGTGCCTCTGATGCTCAGATGTTCTTTGTACTTTCTTCTTCTTTAGCTTTGGAGTAACGGCTATACAAATCTTGGCTTCCTGTCCTGAATTCCTACGGATTCAGCCCTTTTCATGTCTTCTCTTTTTTTTTTCTTTTTTACTGAAGATTCCTCAACAAAATCTTCCAGTCAGAAAACGCATTAAGTTCAAAGCTGATTTTTAGATCAGCAGTTCAGTTGGCTTTAAAGAAGCAGTGCTTTTTATTATAATACCTTATCCCCTATGTGTGAATATTAACTCATGCATTTTTGAAAAATAAAGCATTTTCATTATAATTTCTATGTAAATGAGACTTTATAGAATGAGCCAGGCTGCTGTTTGCATAAATCTGATAACATTGTTGCTACATAACGTTTGTATACATTCAATATATCACAATATTGCAATTGCCCTATTTAAATTGTGAGCATTAAAATGTTTGCACTATTACCAGATCTGCTGAATTCCTGTAGTTAGATAAATAAACACATACACAAATAAGTGATGCTCAGTCGGCCAAATTTATTCTTGCATTATCGGCTAGAATAGCAATTTGTTTGTCTTTGCAAAAGAATCTGGAATAAAACTCACTTAAAAAACCCTAAGATATTTAGCACCATTATTATGTCCATGGTTAATCACAGCTTGTAGATTTCATGCACCAGCCTGGTCAAGAAAGTTTCAGTTTCTTTTAGCATTCCTATCCAAAGTAAAATGGCATTTGAGGACTGTTTGTGTAGTATCATAGGGGTATTCACCCAGGAGAGGGGCAATTATAAAAAAAAAAAAAAAATTCGTGTGTGTAAAAGGGATGCAACAATACAGTTAACCCATGGTTGAATACATATCTCGGTTTGGTTCTATTGGCTTGGTAGATCAGACTGTTTTTTTTTTTTTTTTTGTGATTTATAATGTGATTTTAAAACAACCGCACAATTTTTTAACATAAAACAAAAATAAACACAATTCACAAGTGCGTACGGAACCATGGATGTCGTACCAAATGGTTCAATAATATATTGAGATTTGTGGCATCCCTTATGTGTAATGAATCCCTGTTGAAAGACCAACCTTTCATTGGACTCATCACTCATTTTGGGCTCTATTCGTCTTCTTTCACACACCCTCATACTCATCGGATCAACCCAGTTGTTAACACCATCAGGATAGAGAGGGATAGAGAAATACAGGTAGCTGTAGCTCCATTAGAGATTAGAGGTCTTTAGACTTATGAAGCATGTTTCATCTGCTAGCGCTAATTGAGCAGGAATAGTTAGGAGGCTTTGGCTCTATTTCATATGAGGATGACAGTTTGTCATGTTCCATCCAATTTTGTTTTGTTTACAGACATATTCCTAGTTCACACTGCTTTAACTCATTCTTGGAGTATTTCCACTCTTTTTGAGTGATCAGTGTTTCTCAGGTGATGCAACTTCAGAGTTTGACATTAGAGGAATTGGTCATTTCAACTGTAGCTGTAGGTCAGGGCTGTGCAACTTCAGTCCTGGAAGGCTGCTGTCATGCAAAGTTTAGCTCCAACCCTAATCAAACACACTTGAACAAGCTAATCAGTGTCTTCAAGATTACAAGAAAGCTACAGGCAGGTGTGTTTGATTAGGGTTGGAGCTAAAATCTGCAGGTCAATGGCCCTCCAAGACCGAAGTGGACCAGCCCTGCTGTACAGAAGGTGCTGAACTGGATGTGAATGGTTCCCTTTTCTGTTTTCTGTTTGTCTCAAAGCCAAAGGCTCAAGGGGCTGCCCTGATAAAAGACTCCAGCCTAACCTCCAAGAATGAACATAGACATACTGTACAATCAAAACAATAGGTTACTATAACTTACTTTAGAAGACATACAATAGCCTTGTGGTCCCAAAGGTAGGTTATTATTCACTGATAAAATAATATGGAAATAATGTTCTTGTATATAATTTATATAAATTGTACACACACACACACACACACACACACACACAAAATGTGTGTATACATACAAATCATGTATTCTCCATTTTTATATATATATATATATATATATATATATATATATATATATATATATATATATATAAATCTGGATTCTATTATAATGGTTTAATTACATTTTAACATTTCTATAATAATAAAAAAATAAATTCATGAAACAATTTAATAATAATTTATTAATATGTTAATAATAATAGTGGCCAATTACATTTTTCAGAAATTGTGCTGTCTATTTATTTTATTTTTTTCTGGTTTATTTTAAACCGTAATCCTTTAATTTTGGGCTGTACAACAGAGGTTTATTTTTTAAATTAAAACAAAAGTTAAAAAATAAATCGATAGATATAAACATTCTACTGTATAATAGTAATATATCATTTCTTTAAGTTAAACCAAACATTTATTTTTGTAGGTTGTAATGACAACCTTTAGTCCCTGAAATCTTGTGTATCTGATGACAGTTTTGTTAAAATGAACAATGCTGGTGAAGTGACTCTCAAAGCAGTTCTGGAGATCACCACAAACGTCACGTGTGCTTGAGGATGTGTAGTAGACAAGTCACGCTGAACAAGCAGTCTACATATTTAAATAGCAGACTTTTTGCTCTTCAATATTCACAGAAACTAGTGCATATAGCGATTTTATTGAATGTACAGCCCCTGGAAATTTGTATTCATCCCTGACATTCCAGGATGTACAGAATATACAATTTTTATGACACAAAATGTAATTATAACACAAATGGTAATTCTCTTGTGCCACTGCATCTGTGTTTCCAGCTACAGGGTCCTCGCTGTGACAAAGAAGAGTGGAAGACCTACTGTGAGAGATACTGCTTAGAAAAGTGCTTTCTGTGACATTTCTCTGCAGCGCAGGCAAATCAAAAGACCATGTGTGGTGAATGCAACCAACTTTACACTATTAAATAAAATGTAAATACATATGAAGTGTGTTTGTGAATGATCCAGGAGGAAGTTGTCAGAATGTTTCACCTGCTTCCTTTTTACACAGTGTTTGCCTGCCATCCACAAACACCTCCCAGAAACTTTCACTTCTAGCTACAGTAGTATTACAGAGATCCCAGAATTATCCCAAAATGCCTACCACAGTTTAATCCAGAGTGATGTCAATCCTTCTTTTGTCTCTCTTGTTTCTAGTTTAACTCAAAGGAATGTTTTAGGTTAAATACTGAAGTTTGAAATGATTCTCCCAAACAAAACAAAGGGTAAATTTAATACTTTTTTGTGAGCATCATAGATGCTGTTGACAGCCACAGAAAATAATTTTGCATGAGCAAATGCACTTACAATGGAAATTTATGGGGCAATCATTGTGTTGTCCCATTGTGATCAGTATGTTTCATTTTTGTTTGTTTTGTAGAAAAGGGAAATAAAAATTGTTGTCTGTCCTGCAGAGGTGGGTAGTAACGAGTTACATTTACTTCGTTACATTTACTTGAGTAATTTTTGGGGGTAACTAATACTTTTCGGAGTATGTTTAAAGATGGGTACTTTATACTCTTACTTGAGTAAATTTTTTTGGGAAAAATCTGTACTTTTACTTCGTTACTGTGGGCGACGCTCCTCTCGTTACTTTATCTTAATGCAATAAATGTTATAAATGCTTCAGTTTATTCCAAACGCGCCGTCTACTTTTCTCTGGGCAATGAGCGATGCCCCTTCGCGAATGATTCATTCTTTTGAGTCAACTCTGTTCAAAGGCTTGCTCAAACCAATTGGCAAACGAGTGAATTGGTTCATGAATCAGTTTGAATGAGTCGTACAGTTCCCTGCCGCACGCGCTGAGCGTCTGAAACGGTTCACTCAGAGTTGTAACGTTTAAGAACATCAGCAGCGTTGAAAACGGGGCTATGGAACTGCACTGAGTTGAAAGCAAATCTACAAAGGCTATTATTTGCTTGCGATGGAGATCCTTATTAGATGAACGCGTGTGCTGTCTACTGTTTAACAGGTAATAACTTGGGCTACATTCGATTACAGTACCATACCACTGACATTAGTTTGTTGTATGTCTGTGGCTTATAACAGAGGGGAGTCAAGTTGAATGCAGCTTCCAAAAGACAAAAAAGACGATTAAGATTAGATAAGATTATTAATTTTAATAAAATCACACCGGTGCGAGTACGTTCAGCAAGTCATAACATCAGCTGCTAAATTTAGATCTGTGGTCGCTTGCTGGCGCTGAGCCAGAGACAGACGCGTTTTTACAGCGCTGCACATTAACCAATCACAGACGGTTCTGTTGAGCTTTTGAATGCAATGGCCAATCAGAGGTGTTCCGATGAGTCATCGCTAAAATGCCGGCGCTTCCTTCACTCGCTCACTGACTGAATACCTCTTTCTGGCGAATTCTCTCATCAGAAACAACAAAGTGCAGATGTGTGTACGAATCTATTATTAAGATAATGATTTCGCAGTGATAACAGTTTCAGTGATTTTAATGGGAGTTTCTGAGAGTGATTGAAATCTAGACTGTCAGTGAAAATGATCTTTAATAATGTAAATGTTATTTGCTCTCTTTCTGAACAATGACAGATTAGTAGCAATATTTATATCACATTAACTTTTTATGTTAAATTCACATTTAATATAAAGTCAGTCGTATTAAAAATATGTTATGGCATGACACCTATATCTGTTACTTAAGTAAACAGACAGGGTTTTATAATAAATTACATACTTTGGAGTAAAGGCTGATGAAACATATACATTTATACACAGACACATACATTACATACATTTTATCTATATATATAAATAAAAATAGGCTCAATATATATGACCCAAAGTAACTAGTAACTAACTACTTGAGTAGATTTTTTATCCGATACTCTTTTACTCTTACTCAAGTAACTGTTCAAGACTAGTACTTTTACTTTTACTTGAGTAAATATTTCTAGAAGTACTTTTACTTTTACTTGAGTACAGTTTCTGGGTACTCTACCCACCTCTGCTGTCCTGGCAGAGCCAAAATTTTATTAAACTCACATAAATTGTAACATTGAAACAGACGGGACATTTTGCGTAAGAATGTGAACACAAACAATAGGCAACAACACGATGAAAAATTTTGAGTCTGTTGCATATAAAAGCTTTTGCTCAGTTTAGAAACTCGTCAAGATTATTGCATGTACACATTGCATAATGAAACGCACCTGTTGACTAAAAAGGATGTGGCATTGGTACAAGATTTCCATTGAGCAGTGACGGGAGGGATTAGAGCGAATCAGGCTCTGAGAACATGGTTGCTGCTGTCTTGGAGAACGCAGTAAACACTTGCTCACTTCAAAGACACATCAAAACACCCAGCTCCCCCACGGCGCGCATGTCAGTTGTCATTCTGCCCAAAGTTTGGATGTTGCCTCATTTCAACTTTATTTTTGTTAATGTCACCACCATTTTTAGTCTCAGTTTAACATTATGATTCATATTTTCTCTCTCTTTTTCACTCCTGATGGAAGATGGTGGCATTTGGGGGATGTTGTTGTCATTGTTTGTGTTTGTCCCTGCAAACTTATTAATTTCTGTCAACTGGTTTCTCTGCCATTTGGAGATACACCAAATCCCATTATTTTTGGTCATGGATTACAGAGAGCAAAACAGTGGGAGAATATGATCAAAGACACCTCCCCATCACCTCGGAGTGGCAGATCGAGAGAGGGAAATGGAGCTTAATGGCAGAAAATCAGATTTAGACCAGCCAGGCATGTGGATGGATTTGGTGATTCTATTTTTCTTTCTTCTGTTGAGATGAAAGTTATGCCATTCCGTCCCCCCACCCACCCACCCCCCAAGGATGGCTGGTAAAGTCGGTGACACTGAAAAAGGAAGTGTAGAGCTGTGGAGAGAGCTTTCCATATACCAGATTATTTTATTTTCACCAGGAACACTTAAATCTTGGCATAATGCACAGTCAGCTGGTTGTTATTGCAAAAGGAACCAATGGTGATCTACATTATTGGCATAATAAATGGTTTGTTTCATGATAATGACCAGCTAATTATACATTACTTTACAAAGTATACTTTCCAAATAAAAATTCTTCATAGAGAATAATAATAATAATAATAATAATAATAATAATAATAATAATAATAATAATAATAATAATAATAATGTAAATATACCAAATTATATAAAAAAAATGTTTTTACATTTATAATGTACTGACAACCACCTTACAAACACAGTAAAGAAAAGGCCACACAATCCTCACAAGTTGCTTTTCCAAAGGCTAGATATAGTTGTATAATAGATACATGCACATAGGATTCTGGGAATGTAAATGTATGTTTTTTTTTTTTTTTTTTTTTTGTTTTTTTTTACTGTACATTTTTTTTAGGATGGCTTCATCTTGCTTACTTCCACAAGCAGTACATTAACATTTTACAGTAAAATTGCGTTAAAAAAATTTTTCTCCATGTAGAGTAAGGTAACTTTAGCATTAGAATTATCATCATTTTTCACAATGTACTATGAAACCCTGCACAATGGTCATTGTTCAGAACAATTACGGTTGAATACTGTGATTGACCGATTCCAGAGATCCATGTAATGATATTGGATATACTTTGTTACAGAGCCAATACCACAAAGTTCACATAGTCTGACTGCAGCTTGCAATTTTATGAAAGTTCTTGCATTTATTGAGTGCGACATGAAGCAGACAGTCTGTGGGCTTTCCATTTGTGGATCAGACCATCATCCACCTATCAACAAAAAGACACAAATGAAGTGCTAGACAAACCAGACAAAGACCACATGTCAGCAGGAGCTTGATTGGTATTGAGTGATCACTCTGGAATCTCAGCTCTTTTCTGGTCCTCCAGCTAAAAGACAATGATGGATAGTGGTGTGAAGCAGTCAGTGTTTGATGCTCAAAGTGGATGGTCAACAGCTATGAAGTTGAAGGTTTGCCATTATTTCCAGGTCACCTCTCCACACTTACGAATTATTGATAAAGCTGACATGAAGAAAGTTGCCCACCCCTCATCAGAAGGCAGAAGGCACACCACCCGATGGAGATGGCGGCTCTAGGGTCACCAGCCAAATAAAAGGCTCTTATTGAATGCCTAAGCTGGCCTTTGTAGTGTTGACCCTGGCAGCAAATCAGCAGCCAAGGTCATCAAATGGGATGAACCACAGGAGGTCCCAACTTAGAGCATGAGAGGCCAACCAACTCCCTGGCAGCCTAAATCCTCACGCAGACGCATTAATGGCTGTATTCCCTGATCCCTACTGCCAGTCCACCTGCTAACAGAGGTGTGACAGAACCCTGCCCAATAACCAGGGCTCCAAACTGCGACTAAAATGGTCGACCAAAAATTTTACATTGCATGTGAAGTCACCACTGGTGATTAGGCCTATGTATTTACATGTAATAACTAAAAAACGTGCATCTAATGCCTTTTATTCTGATTTTTTTGGGATCGCATCATTTGCTATGTTCATGTATTAAACTGAGACGATGTGCACGTCCTGATTTTGCCAAGTTCGATGTGTTCCTAGGTCAACATATTTTGTTGACCCTGGAACAACATTTTACTCCAAAAATATATTCTTAACCATATCCCTACACCTAAACCTAACCTTAACCATGAGTAATCCCTAAAATCAGAGGATATGATAGATGAATGACACTGATGTACAAGCACCAAACACTGATTTTAAGCGTAAACTTCACAAAATCTATAAACTGGTTCTTCAAATCTGATTGGTTAATCACAATGTTGTTCCAGGGTCAACAACGATGTTGTCCCAGGAACATGTCTCACTTGGTAAAATCAGGTTCTGCGAGACGATTCGCATCAAAGTTTTAGTGGAACATTTTTTTTCAAACAGTCCTCATCTCTGCGGGCACTGCAGTGCTGACGTACACCTGATAAACACAGCTCAGTTGCAGCGTGAGAGAGAGAGATCTCATTTATAATCATTAATAATATGGCTCCTTCTTAACAAGAGCTTAGTCTATCTATGCTGTGTTCTGTTAATGTGTAAACTTTATTATTTGAAGCGCACAAAGCTTTGTGCATTGTTACTTTTTAATAAACAAAGTATCAGCTTTAAAATTATTCAAAATTCATAACAAAATACAAACAATAAATACAGTTTTGGTGGTCTTTAATGCGGCAGGTGTAGTCGCTTTAGCGCCTCAGTTCTATAGGCAAGTAGCCTATTTAATCTTTCTCTTTACTACTATAGTGCATAATGAACATGAACGAATATATACATACCTTAAACCACATAAACACATTGCATTGCACCAAATAATGTGACTTTTTTTCAGAGTAACGCAAGAGGAGATGTTTATTAGAATATTCCCACAGCTCTTTTTTCAATGCACTGAAAACACAGTGACCAGCATTATAGTCATTATGACTTATTCATAACTGACTTATTCTTATTTATGACTTATTACATATCCTGAAGTTATACAAATGTGAAATATAATTTTCCCTCTTGTTATAGTGGTTTGTCTTGTAATGCAAGGTTTCTACAACTGTCACAATGTTGAGTATGATTTTTCTTTTCTTATTTATGTACTATATAGTTTCAGAGTAAAATAATCTTTAATGGGTACTATTTGGTAATGTGATCAGACTTGCTTGAGGTAAGCCACTGGCGTGCATTGACTTGTCTAGCTTGCATTTATTTCTTACTCGCACGTCAGCCTGTATATTATTATTATTATTATTATTTATTTATTTATTTATTTGTTCTTCTGGAGTTTGATGACCCCTGGTCTCAATTTGCTTTTACTGTATTAAAAAGTACACCTCATTCTGATTTGAAAACAACATGAGGGTAAGGACAATTCTTATTTCTGGGAGAACTGATCCTTTAAGTTTGTGTACACACAATCTCTTTCCCCAACACCAGGAACCACTCAACCCAAGGCAGTTTGGATACATGAGAATGCCCGTTCCTTTTAAAACCATGTTTACAAAAAAGTCTTCCTTTCCAAGCAACACATTCCAATGTAGCAATCCCTAAAAATCTCTGAACACACATACTGCAAAAATGTGGAGAAATCCCTGCCAGCCTTGTTACACTAGCAAGCCTAATTGTTCCGAAGGTTTTTTTTTTTTTTTTTGTAATAATAATTACATTTCATATTATCCTTGTAGGTATGTGTATTGCTGTTTATTTTCCTTCTGTTTTAATGTGTATGATTGGAAGGGTGAGTGTTGTGATTGTTCAGCTCCAGAATTTGATTAATGCATTTCGGCTTAGTGCTGCATGCTTTGTGCTTTCAAATACATTGACGTTCAAATACAGCGTACACACTTCAAAAGTCATGGACTCACACCGGCAATATTGTGAAGCGATTGCAGCACCTCACAGAAGCTAAAGCGCCTTTAGCTCTAAGATGCCTTTGGCAAAATACAGATATTTTCTAGCTTCACTTTTCAGTTTTCTTAGTGTTTGTGTTTTTCCATAACTTGTGTATATCAGTGCAGATCCATTAAGCACCGTCTGTTTATCAGATCCTCTGTTCTTAGATCAGTGTTGGCACAATACAGGATTAGTATTAGATTTGTTCTTGTTTTTGTTTTTTATGAAAATTGTGTCATCATTTATTCGTGTTGACTTTCATAGAACATTAAAAGAGATGTTAAGCAGAATATACATGTTGTGCTCTTCCATACAATGAAATTATATAGTTACCAGGTATTGCATCAAATAAAAGTACCATTTAATTTGTGAACTATGTTCCAAGTCTTACATTCTTTTAGCTTTGTGTGAGTCCTTTTATGGACTGGCCATCTGTCCAATATGTTTCTCTGCCTGACACAGGACAAGCAGTTTGGAGGATGGATGGATGGATGGATGCTTTGTGTTAGGAATAGATACAAACTTTGATCCAAAATTTGGGAATGGATGTCAAATCTTGGCATTATCTTAACTCATGCATATTCATTCTATAGAAAAGAGCCAGATCTAGCTGAAAGGAACACTTTTTGTGTTTAAAAGAAATGATGTCTTTATAATATGTAGACACATTAAGGCAAAGATGAGTTTTCAGTGTAAATGTTGTTTTAAGAAGAAATTCGTAAAGGCACATATTTGCCATTCAAAATGTTAATCACACAATGTTCCTCAATACCCACTGGCAGAATTAAGGAAACATAAGGTCTCTATGGCAACCAAGCAGCAAAAAACAATAAATATCCTTTTTATAGATGCTAGAGTTGCTTTGTTTCTCTCGTCAGTCTGAAAGGCTCGAGGGGGTATACAGTGACTGACAGGTTGAGAGAGAGAGGGCCCGGCTTGGATCTGCTTGTGGGTTTGCTGGTCTGTGTGTATGTGTGTGTGTGTGTGTGTGTGTGTGTGTGTGTGTGTGTGTGTGTGTGTGTGTGTGTGTGTGTGTGTGTGTGTGTGTGTGTGTGTGTGCGTGCATGCGTGTGTGTGTGTGTGTGTTTTAGTAGTAGCTCATGTTTTGATGCCTCCGGCCCACTTCATCAATAGCATCAATCTCAACATAGACTTCACCTGCAAGTGCATGTGATCACTTTACATATATTACTGAAGGCTTTTCAAACTAGAGCTTTAACATAAAAAGTTGAGTTCAGTTAGTTGTGTTGGTGTGGAAGCAGTGTCGTCAACCTTGTGTGGATTTTCACAAGATTTAAAAAATTATTATGTATTCCCGGGAAATCTATTTTTTTTTTTTTTTTGCAAGCCACATATAAGCCACAAATGTGTTTAGAGGGTTCTTAACATGAAATTTTCTTGTCTGGAGTAAGGAGTTCTAATATACTGTAGGGTGATCAGTCACATGACATATTCAGATCTTTGTGCACCAGCCAGGCAACTGACACTGAGAGGAATGAGAATGCTAATGGATAGCTCAATATCTAGGTATGTGTTGAGAAGAACTTTTCTGCTATCTATGAAAAAGAGAAGCTGGGTGGCTCATCTTACCCTATATTAGACCTCCTTGGATGAGGCAAAATGTTCAATTCCTATCTTTACAGGTTTATGATGGGTTGGAAGCATCACAGTAGTGGATTGCTACTTATATCGTCAACAAAGCAACCAGCAGTAAACTCCTTTTTCTTTTACTAATATCAGTTTGTTTGATATATATATTATCATTTATCTCTCCGTTTTTTGTTGCTTTTCATGTTCTTGCTCTTACAAGCTTGGTGTTTTTTTCCATATAATTTTATTTTTTGTTGATAAGGGTGGGATATTGTTCTCTCTCTTCCTGGTGATAAGTTGGCTTCTGATGAAAGGCCTGTGTGCTGTAGTGGTGTCAGGCCTGGCCCTGAGCCCAGAGCTCCAGCCACACGCATGCCAACATGCCTGCCAGTTGCAGAGGTCACGGCAAAGCGACTTGCGGTGCTTTCTGCCAGCTGATTCGGTGTCATGTGTCTGCACCCTTTGTTTCTAACACCCTCCTCTCCTGTGTTCTCTTTCATTACAGACCAACAGCAGGTCGAAGCATCTTGAGAAGGAATATGATCAGAAGTTGGCCATGTCTGCACAGGTAAACATGATTGTTTGAATGTCCTAGGGGAAGCTTAAAAGGAAGGAATAACAGAATTTCCTGCTATTCAGTACAGATAGATAGATAGATAGGCTCTCAAGTCTGCTTTATTGTCAATTCTTCCACATGTACAGCACATACATACAGAGAATCAAAAATCGGGAGGGAGTTCAGCTTCCTGACAGCCTGGTGGATGAAGCTGTCCTTCAGTCTGCTGGTCCTGGCCTGGAGACTCCGCAGTCTCCTCCCTGATGGCAGCAGACTGAAGAAGCTGTGTGATGGGGAGCCTGTCCTCCAACAAAAACGACCATATAGGTCGTTTGTCAAAGCACTTTATTACGACCTATATTTAAGTAAATTACATTTTGCCGATGGGGCGCAATGGTAATATACGCTCTGATGGGTCGTATTTCAGGGATTTGGACAAACGACCTATAACCAATATAGCGTATTGGCTGGAGGACAGGTTGGTGATAGGTGTGTGGGATCACCTGTGTTGCAGACTTTACAGGTGAGGCGGGTTCTGTAAATTTCCTGGACAGAGGGTAGAAACAAACCAGTGATCTTCTCAGCTGCTCTCACTATGCATTGTAGAGTTTTTCGGCAGGACAATTTGCAGGCACCATACCACACAGTGATGCAGCTCGCCAGGATGCTCTCGATGGTGCCTCTGTAGAAGGTGTACATGAGTGTGCGCTCTCCTGAAGTTAACAACAATCTCCTTCGTCTCCTCCATGTTTAGAGAGAGATTGTTGTCACTGCACCATCCGGCAAGGCGGCTCACCTCGCTCTTGTAGTTTGTTTCATCTCTGCTGCTAATGAGTCCCACCACAGTCGTGTCATCTGCAAACTTAATGAAGTGGTTGGAGTTGTGTGATGGTGTGCAGTCATGGGTATTTCTACTGTATGTAGATTTCTACTGTTCTTATGCTGTTTGGGAGTAATAGTTTAGCATCACAGAAAGACTACATCTGGGTTTTTTTTTTTTTTTTTGGGGGACAAACACAGAGGATTCTAACAGTGAAAAGTCCCAGTGCTGTTGGACTATATATAGGCACTCTTGGACGCCACCTGAACAGTTTTGACATAATTTGTCGAAATAATGATCCAAATATAATGAGGACATTCGATTTGCTGCATAACAGAAATGACCCATACGTTACCTCTTGATCGCTCACATTGACTAACTTTTTTTTATATATAATAATTCGATTTGTTTTTATGCATTTTTTTATAACTTCTGGTGTGCTGAAAATAATTACTTTATCAAGCCTGCTTGCCTTGTCTGTTATGAACTGTAATTAGAAGCTTGGCAAACCTCAGTGTTAGAGTGGTTTTCTCAACACATTTTTCCCTCAGCCTTCATAACACAACTTGCGCTCTGAGCTGTTGGACACATGCATTTGATTTTGTTCCCCCTGATAATACTTGTACTCAACACTTGTTGCCCACTCTCTGTTCCTGGCCGTGATTTCACACTCAGGTCTAGTGGGTGTTCTGAGGGTGTCTGAGCGCTTATCTCTCCTCTATATCCCATCATGTGTGTTACTGAGGCCGCCTTTGCCATGTGTTAAACATTAGATTTAATCTGCTCAGCCTCAAAGTCATTACACTCGCTCGGGTTTAGAAGAATAACCTTCTTTCTTCTCTGTGTGTAAGATTAACACAGAGCTGAACTCTTCAAACACTGTAGATGTTGTGAAAATGCACTGTTCACTGTGAGGTTTTTGGCTGTCATAATTGCCTCTCATTACCCAGCTCAAACGCTCACTCTTTATTCCAGTTCTTCCACAACACAGAGCGCTGAATGTCAGGTTGACAAGCAGATGTTGTGTGAAAACACAGACCTATTAAATTACACAATGCTTGACATCAAAAGAGCACACTTTGAGTGTGAGAGAAAAAGAGTTCACAGGCGTTTTCCCATTTCTAAATAACCTCTGAGAGGGCCACTGATGATTCATTCCTTTTCCGAGGCACAAAATTGGCATTCACTGGATAAACATAGTTTTTCCTCTCTCTTGTTTCCCACTAGCATTTGGTGGGAACATGTCTTTGTTTAATACACATTAAATGCGCCTCCTCCACACCAAAGAGTGCAGGGCTCTGTTTGCTTACTCTTCTTGTAAGCACTCTTGTTAGGAACAGTCCTCCCAAAAGGACAAAAACAGAAACTTAAAAGTAGCATCATTGAGTTACATGTAGTTTTGATTTTATTTTCAATTTGTATTTTCAATTTCATTTTGTTTTAGTTGTCACTCTTATTGTTAATTTTAGTTTAGTTTTTAGTTGTTGTTTTTTTTCTAGTTTATATTTACTGGTTTCATTTTTAAAAAGTTCAGGAGGGTAACACTTTACTTCAAGGACCAATTCTTACTATTAACTAGTTGCTTATTATCGTGCATATTATTAACATATTGGCTGTTTACTATATTAATGCCTTGTTCTGCATGACCATACTCTATATCCCTTAATCCGACCCTATACCTAACCTTAACAACTACCCTACTAACTATTAATAAGCAGCAAATTAGCAGTTTACTAGGGCAAAAGTCATAGTTAATAGTTAGTTAGTACTGAGAATTGGTCACCTGGTTCAGTCTAAAGTTACTGCTGTTTCAGTTTAATTGCAGGTGGATTGTAAAGGTTTTAATTTTTACAATATACCATCTAAAACTAAATTTTATTTGAAGCCATTTTTATTTTTGTTCATTTTGAGGTCATAGAAATGATGGAGGAATGTGAAAACTCTTGAAAATGTATTCTTTAATATGTGTGCTTGACCTTGGAAGAATAACCGTGAAAGAATGCTGCCGTTGTCGCATCCCATAAGGCATTTCAAAAATATATAGGCAAGTGTCCTTTGAACTTCTGAAGCACGTACTAACCTATGCCATCAACAGACATCTCCCAGATGTGCCCAAAGCTGTGTAATTGAATGTGAAATGTGCCAATTAAATCCATACCATGTCATACATTGTCAAGAGTAATCTCAGCTCCGGCTCTGAGCTTGGACTGTACTGAAGTGTTTTTAATTAGCATTTTGGATATCCAGCTCGTCTTTGACTGACCTTTAATCTCCCAAGTGTTTGAAGCTCTCCAGCTAATAATGAGGCAAGGTGTTATCCAAACAAGCTTTGCTCCTTTCACCATCGCCATCATATGGATATGTGTATGAGAGTTGTTGCGTTATTCATTTTTGTTCATGTGCATATGAAAACAGTACAGCTCACATTTAGCTGTTTCAGATTTAGTTTCATGCTAAAATAAACTGTTGGTTCTCTTTCAAACATTTTCCATAGTAGCCACCAAAACACCATAGTTACAGTTTTTATTACTTTTACTGTTTTAACTTGGATTTTGTGGTGTAAATTTAGTAGCAAATTTCATTAGTGCACACTACTAAAGTAATCTGATCAAGTAACAGATCATACACCAATACTTGTATCATGATGTGGCTGGCTTACTTTTAATGTTCTTCAGATTTGAGCCAGGCTGTCTGATTAAATTATTTTATTTACAAGTGTCTTTTTTGTTATGTATTTAAATAACTTCATACCTTATATCAAAGATAGCTCTTAATGTTTTGGGTCTCTTCATTTCTGGTACCTTCTCAATCATGGGTGTGTAATTTTCTTCCTTATTGATCAGACTTACAGTTTTTGTATTGTGTAGACTTGCATTTAAAAATGTTGAGACCTAGAGAATCTAGACAATTTCATTTATTGTAAAATGCAAGCATCCACTTGGAACACCAAGTGTTCTGCAAATAAAACTTACATTTTCTACAGTAAATGTAAAAAACTTGTGGTAATTTATTTATTTTTTTGTTCTTTCTTTTTTGTATGCCTGTAGGTTCTGAAGTGAAGTTATCACATTTTTACTATTATTATATACTGTAGTAACCCATGGTGTTGGTAGAAACTGTTATTAACTGTTAACCTGTGCATTGATCCATCATTTCTGAAGATTCCCTAATGTCCCATATAACCATTACATATATTTTTGGTCCATAACGGTACAGTTATCCAGCAGAAAGACATTAGGATAAAGTCAAGACCTCATAGCTACAGTGTAATGTTTCCCTCGAACTAAAGAGATGCTTTATATGGAAAGAAGATTACTGAAGCCATTAACACCATAATTCCCAAATATCAAAAGCGAGGAATAACAATCGAGGGATAAGCTTGTTCCTTCAGGCAAAAGACTTGATGCAAGAATCTATTTAGCCAAATAATTATTAGCATGAGAACTTATGTTACCATAATAATGGTGCGTTTGGTGCTTTCATGTGGTTCGCCCACTGACAAAATAAGCCTAATCTGTCCCTCTGTGTCCGATCCAAGTTCACTCCCAACTCCCACGCAATGAACGGATTCCAGTAAAACCGTTCCTCCGTACATTTCTGCACAATAAACAGTTTTCTGTCTAGGCCTGGGCTGCACCGCTGCCCTGTGCGCTGCTGCTGCCACTGCTGCTCTCTTGGCTCCAGTTGAAATAGAATATGAATTTGGCTTGCAAGATTTCAAAAGGCCAGTTTTTCTTATTTTCATCTCACTAGAGCTTCATTAAACAGTCCGTCTTCTCTCTCCATGCTCTTGTGTTCTTTTTCTGGTTTGAGTGTGAAATGTGAAGAGTGCCTTAAAAAGGGGAGGTCATTTGGAAATTTATGGTACGGACACTGGAAAGGCTAGAGGCTAGACCTTCATCTGTGCTTGACTCTTATTGTGTCATGAAATGTAATTTTAAAAGTATTTCAGGCGAGAATGTAGTTGTTTAAAACTCAAATCTGTGGTTTATTTATAAAGACAGTGCCTATTTAAAAATGTGTTTCGCCGATCTCTGAGACGGTGAGCTCCACTCGATCAGCGGGAGCTCAGTCCTCATGTATCCGCAGAGAGCAGCCTCATCTCGGATAGATCTTCTGAAATGTGCCGCTGGCTCTGATGTCTCTTCAGTGGTTAAACATAAAATATAATTCAGCTGCGGGGTAAATCTAACAGGTTTTCTTTGGTCTGTATTCAATTTATCTATATGTTAAAATAAAAATAAAAAAGGCAAGTCTATATAATATTTCGTTTCATTGCAATGGCTGTACATAACATTACACATATCCCTGAACTAAGTACATTTCTGCAGCTGTTATTATGTTTAAATGAAAACGAAAGGAGGCAGTGGTATTTTATATCCTATTTAGTTTTATTGTAAATATACTGAGGGGAAAATAACAGTAGCCAAAGCGATCTGAGTTCACGCAGCATTGGTTGAGTTCAAACACCATTTATTTGGATCATTTTCAAATATTACTCTTATTGTGTCATGAAATATAATTTTAAAAGTATTTCAGGCGAGAATGTAGTTGTTTAAAACTCAAATCTATGGTTTATTTATAAAGACAGCGCCTATTTAAAAATGTATTTCGCCGATCTCGTAGACGGTGAGCTCCACTCGATCAGCGGAAGCTCAGTCCTCATGTATCCGCAGAGAGCAGCCTCTCCTGGGATAGACCTTCTGATATGTGCCGCTGGCTCTGATGTCTCTTTAGTGGTTAAACATAACATAATTCAGCTGCGGGGTAAATCTAACAGGTTTTCTTTGGTCTGCATTCAATTTATCTATATGTTAAAATGAAAATAAAATATTATAATATAATATTATAAATATAATATTTCGTTTCATTGTAATGGCTGCATATACACATATCCCTGAACTAAGTACATTTCCGCAGCTGTTATTATGCTTAAATGAAAACCAAAGGAGGCAGTGGTATTTTATATCCTATTTCGTTTTATTTTAAATATACAGAGAGGAAAATTACAGGATTCGTGTCGTCGCTGACATCACACTCCCCAGTCAAATGCACGAAGTCAGAACTAACTACCGATGATGCACGTCCAAAATCAGCGTACCTTTTTTCTTTTTTTTTTAAATCAGCGGTACTTTGTATTGAGAAACGCGCAGACCTACGTCACCAGTCTATTTGCCTAATCTACCCGGTACTTTACACTGTGGTGGAAACGCAGAAAGCAACAGGTCTGGGGGGAAAAAAGTTCCTGGGAAAAAAAGTTCCTGGTACAAATGTTCCGGGTAATTTCGGTGGAAACGCGGCATTAAATAGTAACTTTTTTAAGTACAACATTTACACAACAACAATGTAGACAAAAAAATTTGTTTTTAAAAAGTTTCACGTATACACAACAACATTTTCGAAATTATTTGAGTTTGCGCATATCTGTAAAAAAATGGCCAAAAGTGCTATATAACATATGCCAGGTGTTGCAAAGAACCAGATGGAGTTTGATCCATTTGCAGCTCTTTATTTGGGATATTCAAACAGACGGGGTCAAACGACAGCAAACTGAGCAATGGGGGCGAAGCAGAGACAGAGTCGGGTAATCAGGCAGAAAGTCGAGGCAGGCAGAGAACAGTCAATAACGTGAAACAGTCCAGGGTCAAGAGAAGAAAACAAAACATGGGTAATAATGCTCAGAACTGACAGCCAGGGCAAATCAAGACTTCGCAATGAGTGTGTGTATGTGAGCAGCTCATATGAGTGTGGAAATGAGGTGCAGGTGTAAGTGTAATTAGTCCCAGGTGTGAGGCCTTGTGGGAAATGGAGTTCATAGTAAAACTAATATTCGGGCGATGGCTCCCTCTGGTGGTGCAAGGGAGGCGGTACAGGAACCTCCTCTGTAACAGAGTCCCTCCCCTGCAAGCGGCTCCTGAAGCGAGGATGCAACTGATGCCGGGGGTTCTGTCCAGAACAAATACCGGCTCCATTCAGTTGACCTTAAGAACCGGATAACCTCTTGATTGAGACGTTCCGTTTGTCTGTTGGATTCCGGGTGATATCCGGCTGACATTGAGATGATTGAAGAACGCTGTCCAGACTCGTGAAGTGAATTGTGGTCCTCGATCTAACAAAATCCTCGGGGCCATAGAACCTGAATACTTGATTGCAGAGAAGTTCGGCAGTTTCCAAGGATGTTGGTAGTTTAGGTAGGGGAATAAGACGGCAGGTTTTAGAGAAACGTCAATGATGGTGAATATAGTGGTGTTACCCTGTGAATTGGATAAGTCAGTGATTAAGTCAATAGCAATGTGTGACCAAGTTAATTGTGGTGTGTGTAGTGGAGTCAGGAGGCCGGCTGGTACTTGTCGGGGAGTCTTTGACATGTTGCAGTTGGTGCAGATGCGAATGAATGTGCTCGTATCAGTTAACAGAGTGGGCCACCAGAAGCGGTTTCGAAGAAGTTGTGTCATGACTGTGATTCCAGGATGACCTGAGCTGGGTGTCGTGTGTACCTGGGTCATGAGTTGTTTGCGTAGGGTCTCGGGGACATAGATGAGGTTGGCTGGACATTTGCCCTGAGGTGGTTCTTGACTGTTAAATTGTTACATTTCTGTCAGGATATCCCATTGCACTGGGGCTACGAGCAGACTCTCTGGGATGATATTCTCAGAAAGGGTGGTGTGAACCGATTCCTCCGTTTGGCGGGATAGAGCATCAGCCTTCGTATTTTTGGATCCTGGGCGGTAGGTCACAGAGAAGTTAAATTGTGTAAAGAACAGTGCCCACCTGGCCTGACGTGGATTCAAGCGTTTAGCTGAATGGAGATATTCCAAGTTTTTGTGGTTGGTGAGTACAATGAAGGGGTGTGTGGATCCCTCTAACCAATGTCACCACTCCTCAAAGGCCAATTTCATAGCCAGAAGCTCACGACTGCCCACATCATAATTGAGTTCGGCATCAGAAAATTTGCGAGAGAAGAATGCGCATGGGTACATCTTGGCCGGTTGTCCATGACGTTGTGATAGAACTGCCCCTATCCCTGTGCTGGAAGTGTCAACCTCGACGATGAAATGTCGTTCAGGATCTGGGTGTCGTAAGATGGGCGCTGAAGTGAATCTGATCTTTAGTTCTTCGAAAGCCTGACGTGATTCTGTGGATCAACTCAGACGGGATGTATGACGTTTTGTCATGGTGGTTAAAGGTGAAGCAATAGTACTGAAGTTCCTGATAAAGCGGCTGTAAAAATTGGCGAATCCTAAGAAACGTTGGAGGCCTTGCTGTGGATTCTTGAAATCTTGGACAAACAGCGAGCTTGACAAGAGGGCTCCCACTGGATAATTTGATTTTCTCTCCAGGAGATGTGAGGTTATGGGTGCACAGCCAGGGTAGTCCAAGGATAATCAGTGAGTGGATGAATTGATGACATAGAATCGGATGGTTTCTATATGCAAGGTTCCAATGAGGAGTGTTGCCTCCTCCGTGATCTGGAGAATCAATCAATCAATCAATCAATCACCTTTATTTATATAGTGCTTTAAACAAAATACATTGCGTCAAAGCACTGAACAACATTCATTTGGAAAACAGTGTGTCAATAATGCAAAATGATAGTTAAAGGCAGTTCATCATTGAATTCAGTTATGCCATCCCTGTTCAGTTTAAATAGTGTCTGTGCATTTATTTGCAATAAAGTCAATGATATCGCTGTAGATGAAGTGACCCCAACTAAGCAAGCCAGAGGCGACAGCGGCAGGAAACCGAAACTCCATCGGATGACAGAATGGAGAAAAAAACCTTGGGAGAAACCAGGCTCAGTTCGGGGGCCAGTTCTCCTCTGACCAGACGAAACCAGTAGTTCAATTCCAGGCTGCAGCAAAGTCAGATTGTGCAGAAGAATCATCTGTTTCCTGTGGTCTTGTCCTGGTGGTCCTCTGAGACAAGGTCTTTACAGGGGATCTGTATCTGGGGCTCTAGTTGTCCTGGTCTCCGCTGTCTTTCAGGGCAGTAGAGGTCCTTTCTAGGTGCTGATTCACCATCTGGTCTGGATACGTACTGGATCCGGGTGACTGCAGTGACCCTCTGGTCTGGATACAGACTGGATCTGGTGGCCACGGTGACCTTGGAACAAGAGAGAAACAGACAAATATTAGCGTAGATGCCATTCTTCTAATGATGTAGAAGGTACATGTTATGTGAAGTGTTTCCGGTTCCGGTTTACCTAATTAATGCAGCCTAAAAATCCTTTAACGGATTTGGATATTAAAAGCATATTAGTATGTTATGTGTATGCCAGGTTAAAGAGATGGGTCTTTGATCTAGATTTAAACTGCAAGAGTGTGTCTGCCTCCTGAACAATGTTAGGTAGGTTATTCCAGAGTTTAGGCGCCAAATAGGAAAAGAACCTGCCGCCCGCAGTTGATTTTGATATTCTAGGTATTATCAAATTGACTGAGTTATGAGAATGTAGCGGACATAGAGGAGTATAATGTAAAAGGAGCTAAACCATTCAGGGCTTTATAAGTAATAAGCAATATTTTAAAATCTATACGATGTTTGATATGGAGCCAGTGCAGCGATGACAGGACCGGGCTAATATGATCGATATGATACATCTTCATTCACTGCTATGAACTAATGGCGGTCATATAAGTACGATTTAAACCAAGCTAATGCACTTCCACTGATGCCAACAAAGTGTTCAAGTCCATGCAAAAGAATGCTGTGGTCAATTGTGTCAAACGCAGCACTAAGATCCAATAAAACTAATAGAGAGATACACCCACGATCAGATGATAAGAGCAGATCATTTGTAACTCTAAGGAGAGCAGTCTCAGTACTATGATACGGTCTAAATCCTGACTGGAAATCCTCACATATAACATTTTTCTCTAAGAAGGAATTGTGAGGATACCACATTTTCTAGTATCTTGGACAGAAAAGGGAGAGTTTTTTATGAGAGGCTTAATAACAGCCAGTTTGAAAGTTTTGGGGACATATCCTAATGACAATGAGGAATTAATAATAGTCAAAAGAGGACCTATGACTTCTGGTAGCACCTATTTTAGGAGCTTACATACATGTTGTTACTGTAACGACAGGTAAAAGAGGAGGAAGCAATTGCAGGCAATCAGATGATGTTTATTAGAAAGAGAGTCCAGAATGTTGGCAATGGCAAGGAAGGTCTACGGTGGCGTGAGAAGAGCTGGATGGTGAAGTCGATGGTGCAGGTGAAGGAGGTCAATGGATGAAACCAGGAACAGACCGGAACACTGACACGAGGACGACAACACGAACCCAATCCAGCACACGAACACGGAAGACGGTAATCCAACTAGGACACGGAGACATGAGAGAGGATCTGACAACAGAGAGAGAGCGAGGTGACTATAAGTAGCTGAGGTGTGATGAAGATCAGCTGGAGCGAGACAATCAACACCCAGGTGATGACAATCAACTAAACGAGCACATGGAGACAACGTAAGTACAAAAACAACCACAAAACATGACACGGAGGAAACATTGGATTTCCTACCGTGACAGTACCCTCTCCCCTAGGACGTCACCTGACGTTCCCAGCCTGCTTTACCTGTAGATTGTAATCATCTATAAGGTGGTGATCCAATATGTCCCGAGCAGGAACCCAGCTTCTCTCCTCCGGACCGTAACCCTCCCAATCCACCAAGTACTGAAAACCGCGTCCCCTCCGTCTAGAGTCCAGAATACGATTAACCGAATAGGTGGTTTCCCCATTAACGAGACGAGGCGGGGGGGGAACCGGGGCAGGCGGATTAAGATGGGAAGAAATCACCGATTTAATTTTGGACACATGGAACACGGGATGAACCCTCCTGTACGCCGGAGGAAGGCTAAGACGCACGGTTACCGGATTAATAATCTTGGTAATAGAAAACGGGCCAATAAATTTGGGAGCAAGTTTGTTAGAAACGGAACGCATAGGAATATTCTGGGTAGAAAGCCACACTCTTTGACCGACGACGTAACGGGGAGGCTTCGACCGGTGGCGATCGGCCTTAGCCTTGGTGCGCGAACTAGCCTGGAGCAGAGCTTTGCGAGCTCTGGTCCAGGTGCGGTGACACCTCTGGACTAGTGCGTGTGCGGAGGGGACCGAAACCTCGGATTCCATACTGACAAAATTAGGTGGTTGGTACCCTAAACTACACTTAAATGGAGACATGCCCGTAGATGACACTGGCAAAGAATTGTGTGCGTACTCCACAACTGAGAGTTGCTGACACCAGGACGAAGGATTATTGGAAGCCAAACATCGCAAAACCCTCTCGACATCCTGATTGGCTCGTTCGGTTTGACCATTGCTCTGGGGATGGAACCCGGAAGAAAGACTAACAGTCGCGCCTAACAATTTACAAAATTCTCGCCAAAATTTGGACACAAATTGGGGACCCCTGTCAGAAACCACGTCTGTCGGAAGGCCATGTATGCGGAAGACGTGGTCAATGACAGCTACCGCTGTTTCCTTGGCTGAAGGTAATTTGGGCAAGGGAATAAAATGAGTCGCCTTCGAGAACCGGTCCACTACGGTTAAAATCACCGTATTGCCTTTAGAGGGCGGGAGGGCGGTGATAAAATCTAGCGAAATGTGGGACCAGGGTCTTGAAGGGACAGACAGCGGTAAGAGTAACCCATCTGGAGGTCGATTGGAAGTCTTACCAATAGCGCAAACTGAACAAGCCAAGACGAAATCGTGGACGTCACGAGCCATACCAGGCCACCAAAATCGTTGCTTGACTAGAAATCTAGTTCTACTAACCCCTGGGTGACAAGCAACACTGGAACAATGACCCCACTGGAGAACGTCTGACCATAACCCCTCCGGCACAAACAATCGGTTCGGTGGGCAACGAGCCGGGGGCGTTACCCCTTCTAAGGCAGTCAACACCTTCGATTCGACCTCCCATCTGAGCGCGGAGATAATGATGGTCCCCGGTAAAATGGGCTCGGGAGTAGCAGTACGATCGGAACGCTCAAAAAGACGGGATAAAGCATCGGGTTTGATGTTTTTGGAACCCGGCCGGTAAGAAAGTGTAAAATCGAAACGACCGAAAAACAATGCCCACCGAGCCTGCCTGGAGTTAAGTCTTTTGGCGGTTCTAATGTATTCGAGATTCTTATGGTCCGTCCATACAATGAAAGGTACACCCGACCCCTCAAGCCAGTGACGCCATTCTTCCAGTGCAAGTTTGACTGCCAACAACTCTCGATTGCCAATGTCATAATTAACTTCTGCAGGAGATAAACGGTGAGAATAATATGCGCATGGATGCACCTTTCCGTCTGAGGATGCGCGTTGGGATAACACTGCTCCTACCCCCACCTCTGACGCGTCGACCTCCACTATGAATTGACGTGAGCGATCAGGGGTGACGAGAATGGGAGCTGAAACAAAGCAGCTTTTCAGTTTGGCAAACGCAGCCTCAGCTGCGTTTGACCACCTGAACGTCAAACTAGGGGAGGTCAAGGCGGTCAGAGGAGCGGCTAGTTGGCTGAAATTGCGAATGAAACGCCGGTAAAAATTGGCGAACCCCAGAAATCTCTGCAGGGCCTTGCGAGACTCTGGGGATGGCCAATTTACCACAGCCTTAACCTTCTCAGGATCCATGCGAACACCCTCAGTCGAAATGTTGTGTCCTAGAAAAGAAACAGACTGTGCATGAAAAACGCATTTCTCCGCCTTGACAAACAATCCATTCTCTAGCAACCGCAGAAGCACTCGTCGTACGTGTTGCACGTGTTCCTGGAGAGACGAAGAAAAAATCAATATGTCATCCAGGTAAACATATATGAACAGATCGACCATGTCTCGCAACACATCATTAACGAGTGCTTGAAAGACTGCCGGCGAGTTGGTTAGCCCGAACGGCATCACGCAGTACTCAAAATGGCCTCTAGGGGTGTTAAAGGCAGTCTTCCACTCATCCCCCTCCCTGATGCGGACCAAATGATAAGCATTACGTAAGTCCAATTTAGTGAAAACGGACGCTCCCTGCAACCTCTCAAAAGCTGAAGACATAAGCGGCAAAGGATAGGTATTCTTTACCGTTATGTTGTTCAGCCCTCGGTAGTCAATGCAAGGTCGCAAGGATCCGTCCTTCTTTCCCACAAAAAAGAACCCCGCCCCCGCTGGAGAAGAAGAAGGGCGGATAAACCCCGTTGCTAGAGAACTGGATATATATTTCTCCATGGCCGCCGTCTCTGCCTATCGCACAGTCATAGGGACGATGAGAAGGAAGAGAATCATCACGAGACTTACTGAACACCTCCTTCAGGTCGTGGTACTCCGCGGGCACGCTAGCCAAATCCACTGCTTCCCCCTGAAACACAGACTCAGAAACATTAACACCAGCAGACAAAAGACAAGACAAATGACATTCCTCGCTCCAGCTAACCACGGATCCAAGGCGCCAATTGATCCTGGGGTTGTGTTTCTGAAGCCAGGTGTGACCGAGAACGATGGGGGATTGAGGTGAGTCCGTGATGTAAAATGAGATCTCCTCAGTATGGTTGCCAGATGTGATGAGAGAAACAGGTAAGGTGGTCTGTGTGATGACTGGTAGTCTGTGTCCGTTGAGAGCAAAGGGTGCAATGGGGTGTTTGAGGGAGGTGAGAGGAATGTTAAGCTTACAAGCGAACTTGAAGTCCATGAAACTACCCTCTGCCCCAGAATCCAACAAAGCGTGATGATCGAGTGCGTGGGTGGACCACCGTAGACTCACCGGAAGGAGTGTCGATGTAGATGAGGTCTTCCTGGCAGAGATCCCACCCGATAGTAGCCTCCGTTTTACTATCGGGCTTGGTCCTTTTACCGGACAACGCTGGATGTGATGTTCTTGGCTGCCGCAGTATAAACATAGTCCCAGGGATCTCCGCCTGATCCTCTCCTCCCGGGAGAGCCGAGCTCGCCCCACCTGCATGGGTTCAAGATCTCCCGGTGGGCTGACCGCAACCTCTGAGCGCTGACACTGAACCTCCGGTCTGTTCGCGAGAACTGCTCTCCCCCTCCGTCTGGCGGCTTGATCGAGTCGGTTGTCAACTCTGATGGTGAGATCAATCAGGCTATTGAGAGAAGTGGGGAGCTCGACGGCGCGGATCTCCTGTTGGATGCGGTCAGCCAACCCATGCAGGAAGTGATCCCACTGCGCCTCTTCGTTCCACTTACACTCCGCCGCCAGGGTGCGGAACTCAATCGAGTAATCGGATACGGACCTGTCCTCTTGACGTAGGTCCGTGAGAAGTCTAGCCGCTTCCCTCCCGGCGACGGAGCGGTCGAAGACCCGTCTCATCTCCTCCGAAAGGGCGTGGAACGAGGCACAGCAGCTGTCTTGATTCTCCCACACCGCCGTCCCCCAGAGGGCAGCCCTTCCCGTCAGTAGTGACAAGACGAATGCCACCTTCATTTCCTCGGTGTAGAACGTGCGGGGCTGCATGGCGAAGTGCAGAGAACAATGAGACAGGAATGATCGACAAAACTCTGGCTCACCCGCATATTTCTCAGGGATGGGGAGGCGTGGTTCGGGCTGGGAAATACCCCCGGAGACGATCGGCGGTGTGGGTGGCGTGGGAGGCACAGCGGGTGGCTGTTGTTGTTGGTGTTGAGTCTGGAGAGCGAGCTCGGACACCTTCGTCACCATTGCTTGGAAGGCTCGACCCATCTCATCTATCGCCTTGTCTTGGCGATCCATACGACCCACGGCTCTCTGCAGAAATTCCTCCAGATGAGATGGGGAGCGATCGCCTGCTGCTTCCATGATGGTCAGATCCTACTGTAACGACAGGTAAAAGAGGAGGAAGCAATTGCAGGCAATCAGATGATGTTTATTAGAAAGAGAGTCCAGAATGTTGGCAATGGCAAGGAAGGTCTACGGTGGCGTGAGAAGAGCTGGATGGTGAAGTCGATGGTGCAGGTGAAGGAGGTCAATGGATGAAACCAGGAACAGACCGGAACACTGACACGAGGACGACAACACGAACCCAATCCAGCACACGAACACGGAAGACGGTAATCCAACTAGGACACGGAGACATGAGAGAGGATCTGACAACAGAGAGAGAGCGAGGTGAGTATAAGTAGCTGAGGTGTGATGAAGATCAGCTGGAGCGAGACAATCAACACCCAGGTGATGACAATCAACTAAACGAGCACATGGAGACAACGTAAGTACAAAAACAACCACAAAACATGACACGGAGGAAACACTGGATTTCCTACCGTGACAGTTGGTTTAGATGATTTAACAAGTTTATACAATTCTTCCTCTCCTATAGTAGAGACTGAGTGGAACTGTCCCTTAGGGGGTCTAAAGTTCACTGTCTGATGCGATACTGTAGCTGACGGCTGAATGGTTGCAATTTTATCTCTAATAGTATCGATTTTAGAAGTAAAGTAGTTCATAAAGTCATTACTGCTGTGGTGTTGGGAAATGTCAACACTTGTTGAGGCTTTATTTTTCGTTAATTTAGCCACTGTATTATTGGGGTTATGGGGTTGTGTTTGTTTTCTTCTAAAAGAGAAGAAAAGTAATCAGATCTAGCAGTCTTTAATGCTTTTCTGTAGGATATGTTACTTTCCCGCCAAGCAGTACGAAATACCTCTAGTTTTGTTTTCCTCCAGCTTCGCTCCATTTTTCGGGCTGCTCTCTTTAGGGTGCGAGTATGCTCATTATACCATGGTGTCAAACTGTTTTCCTTAACCTTCCTTAAGCGTAAAGGAGCAACTGTATTTAAAGTGCTAGAAAAGAGAGAGTCCATAGTTTCTGTTACATCATCAAGTTGTTTTGGGTATGCTAAGGAATTTGGATACATCAGGAAGATAACTTAAAAAGCAGTCTTTTGTGGTAAAAGTGATGGTTCTTCGATACTTGTAACAAGAAGTAGAATTTACAATTTTGGCTATATGAAGTTTACACAGAACTAAATAATGATCTGAGGTATCATCACTTGGCTGCATAATTTCAACACTATCAACATCAATTCCATGTGACAGTATTAAATCTAGAGTATGATTTCAACAATGAGTAGGTCCTGAAACGTGTTGTCTAACACCAATAGAGTTCAGAATGTCTATAAATGCTGATCCCTATGCATCTTTTTCGTTATCGACATGGATATTAAAATCACCAACTATTAAAACTTTATCTGCAGCCAGAACTAACTCGGATGTAAAACCACCAAACTCTTTAATAAAGTCTGTATGGTGCCCTGGTGGCCTGTATACAGTAGCCAGATTTATCATTAACATTTGTTTCTCTGGATAATGTTATATGTAGCACCATTACTTCAAACGAGTTATACTTGAAGCCTGCCCTCTGAGAAATCCTGAAAACGTTGTTATAAATTGAAGCAACACCTCCACCTTTGCCTTTTAGACGTGGCTCGTGTTTATAACAGTAATCTTGGTGGGTGGACTCATTTAAAATAATGTAATCATCAGGTTTTAGCCAAGTTTCTATCAAACAGAGCAAATCTATATTATGATCAGTTATCATATTATTTACAAAAAGTGTTTTCGTAGAAAGGGATCTGATATTCAATAAGCCAAGCTTTATCATTTGTTTATCCATATTGCATTTGTTTTTTATTTGTTGAACCTCAGTTAAATTATTAATCTT
Organism: Carassius auratus; assembly: GCF_003368295.1. Classification (NCBI taxonomy): domain Eukaryota; kingdom Metazoa; phylum Chordata; class Actinopteri; order Cypriniformes; family Cyprinidae; genus Carassius; species Carassius auratus. The sequence continues at coordinate 28,450,361 of NC_039245.1, forward strand.
AACTTGGTTTGGACGTTTTTTGTATTTTCTAGTTCGGGGAACAGACACAGTCTCTATAGTGTGATATCTAGGTGAAAGAGTCTCTATGTGCTGAGAATTAACTGACCTCTGTGACGGGAGGCAGCTAGCAGACGGTCGTTTTAGCCAGTCTGTCTGCTTCCTGACCTGGGCCCCAGTTAGTCAAGTATGAACTCTAAGACTATGTGCCATATTTCTAGAGAGAAGAGCAGCTCCACCCCGGGAGGGATGAAGACCATCTCTTTTAAACAGGTCAGGTCTGCCCCAAAAGCTTGTCCAATTGTTTATGAAACCTATGTTATGCTGTGGGCACCACTTAGACATCCAGCCATTGAGTGATGACAATCTGCTATGCATTTCATCACCACGGTAAGCAGGGAGGGGACCAGAGCATATTACAGTGTCTGACATCGTGCTTGCAAGCTCACACACTTTTTTAAAGTTGACCCCACCGTCACCGAGGGGTCGCCCATCTAGTGCCTCCACTGCCAAGAGTGAGGTTAAAGGGAGTTAGGGTCAATTGGCACTGAGTAACAAACTCACTTGAAATGAAATTCCCAGCTGACCCCGAATCTACGAGTGCTGAAATCAGAAATACTTTGTTCTGAGTGATTAATTGAGCTGGTAGATTAAAGCAAGAGGAGGAGGGGGTGTTCTTAATTTGTTGATTCACCGTTTGAGACCTTGTCGACGGACGTACAGGGCAGGTAGTCCTCATATGTCCAGTTGACCGCAGTAAAGACAGAGGTGGTTTTGCATACGACATTCGCGTTCCTCAGGCGTGATGTGGGTCGTTCCTAGTTGAATTGGTTCCTGATTCATGGCCGCTTCATGAGACATGTGCACTGGAGCTTGTGTTGGGCATCATGAGCGGTTTAAAATAGTCAATTCAGATGGTGAGATCAATGAATTCATTCAGATGCCTACCCTCGTCACGGCAAGACAATTCGGACTCTAACTCTGGTCTTAAACCTTTTCGAAACAGCAATTTGACTGATCACTGAGCTCAGGAGCCTGTTGCTGACATATCTGTTTTAAGATGAATGAGTTTGTGTTTGGATGTGTCCACACAGGTGATAGCTGAGCTGCAGATATCTCTGAGCAGCATCAAGGAAGACAACCGCCAGACACAGCAGAGTCTAGAGAGACAACTACAGGAAGCACAGAGCCACTGTGACGAGGAGAGGAGACAAGCTCAGCAAAGATGCTGACCAAACCAGCAAGGTCAGGAAATGCAAATACACATCATGTAATCGCAGCAACAAGCAGACTGTTAAAGGTACAATTTGTAAGATATTTGCAGTAAAATATCCCAAAACCACTAGGCTAGTGTTATATATTTTGTCCAGCTGATTACTAACAATAGCTCTAATGTTTTCAACTACTTGTAAATCATGAGAAAATTCCCATTCTAAACAGTGACACGGGGCAGTGCAGTCTTCTGTCAATGATGTTTGTTACCCTCTGTTACCTCCTTTGCGGAAGTAGCTTCGTGACAAACTTTAACTAGAAAGAGATGCTTTCTAGTAAACAGACTAGATTTGTATCTTTACAGAAAACATATGCTATTATAACGATCAACAAGATTAGTATTATGGGGCATACATGCCACACGCGGGGCATCGCATCTCTAGACCCACGCGAGGACGTGTCTGATCCATAGTCTGATCACGTCTTTGCATTGACTTTGTATGTAATCTACTCGCGCAAATCTTTGAACTCACGTTAAATCCATGACAAATGAAATACGCACAAAAAACCTAAACCTAGTGTAATAAGAGGATTTTGACAACATAAGTGTAGAATATGGGCTAGCAATATACTTCCATGTACGTTGGCAATGAAAATGATCTTCGCATGTAACATCCTTAACAGAGAGGCTTCTTTAGATTCATCCAGGTCATTTGTTGTTCCATTGTCTTGACCAATCCACCATGGATGACTGAGTGTTTTCAGCTCTATGTGTGTAACAACTGAAACAACTCCACACAAAAGGCCTCCAACATGGCTTTTTGCATGACAAGAGGAGATGTTACAGAGTGCCGGAGTCTAGCCTGGGATTTTATGGTGTAGACATGACTCTGCTGTCCTTTGTGGTGCTTTCAAAGAGGGTTTGGGATCATGGCCGATTGGAGTGTGGTGTTTTTACGAGCGTTTTGAAGTGGTGACCCCTGCTTTGTCACTAAGGCTCTAATGCACTCTGTGTTCAGGGTTGGAATTAGAAATCACTCTTTTGGATCTGACCGCTGCTTTTCTTGTACTCTCCCAAACAGTGACTAAAGTGTGTACGTCATAAACATTATAAGCACATGCTAAAATAGAAGCTGTGTTCAGAATGGAATACTAGCATAGTGCATATTTAAAAATAATACTACAGTACAGTATGTGCAACAGTAAACTGTAGGTTTTATTTTGTTTGATTTTGTATTCTGTGTTTGGTTTTTGTTTGTGTGCTGTTTTGTGTTTATTATGGTATTAAAGTCTTGGTTTGAATGTCCGCCGGTTCCCGCCTCCTTCTTCCCATGGATATGAAGTTTGTATATTGTTACAGTAAACATTTTGCTTTAGACTACAGGCATTATAGCCTTCATTATTTTGGAAAGTGGTTTAATAAAATGTGATGTGAGCCGCGACTTTGCTGCGAAGTTTTTTTTTTTTCTTTTTTACTCTCAAAACGCAAAAATATCTTTAAAATACTTTGATGTCTTTAAAGTGTTGATACATTTTTATATGAATTTTATATGATATTGTATTGGCTATGACTGAGTGCAGCAGGTTATTGGCTAACGTTAGATCTAAAAAAAAAATCCCTTTTCTTTTTGAGTAAAGAAAACACTGTACTTTATTATTATAATATTATTATTATTATTAGGCAAATTATAGGCAAATAATATTGTTTAAAAAAAATAACTTTATTAACCGGTATGTCTTCCACCCTGACCCGTTTTTGGAACGTAATAATAACAGAGGAACGCAGGAACAGATTTGATAATTAAAATTAGTTGATGTAAGTCAAGACATATGTGTAGCATTACTGATATGACAGAGAGAGAGAGAGAGAGAGAGAGAGAGAGAGAGAGAGAGAGAAAAGAATGGTTCAGGAAAGAATGTTTTTCACAGCCCTTGTGTTTGGACGGTAAAAATAAGTGTGTCACACACTGACATTGTTGCCAAGTCGCTCACTTCAAAGGCAGATTATGAAAGCTGAAGGGCTTGAGACAAAAAAAAAAAAAAAAAAGAGCAGAAAGAAACATCAAAGTGTGGCACGTTTGAATGTAATAATCCCAAAACATTTTTCTGATTGCTGTCTGCTATCAGATGTCTCTGTTGCTCATATTGCTTCAGATGAAACTTTTGTTTGTTTGTTTGTTTGTCAAGTCTCCTGAAGTCACACTTTCTCCACCCGAAAGCTTTAGAAAGATGAAGCAGTCTGTCTTTAATCGACTGTGCTACATTCGCCTGTATAAGGCCCAAAATAGTGCTGTCAGATAGAGAATATGTGTTACCTCTCTATGACTTTTCATTCTTTTCTCCTTATTTGCCCAGCTCATAGCAGACTTCTGAAAACATATAAAGCATGCAAGACTTGTTGATGGCATCTGCTTCTCTAGAAGCCACAAGACTGTATGAATTCAACTTTTAGTAGCAATTTAGCTTAGGGACAAATTCTCACCATGAACTAGTTGCTTACTAGCATGCATATTACTAGCATATTGGCTGTTTATTAGTACTTATAAAATGTTAAATATTAATTATAAACATTAAATATACATAAAATATTAATACCTTATTCTGCAGGAACATATTTTAGATCAGAGATGTGCTATCACATTAATGAATTGTGGAAGAGTTGTCGTCAGCTTTTTGATACAGTTTTGAGACTTTCTAACATTTGTTAATATGAGATGTTGTGCAGGAACATATCAATTATGTTTGAACAGTGTAAAGAGAAAGAAGTTTAGTGGTGGTTTTGATGAGATATACTTAAAAAGTGATTAATTCATGGCTCTTAATTGAAGTTTTGTTTTAATGCCTAATTTAAGAAAATAAAATTAAGAACAAAGGCCTCTGCTCACACTGAGTGTGAAAGTGGCTGTTTGACCTCTTTTAAGTTTCATCTTCAAATGCTGCATTTCCACCAAAATTACCCGGAACAATTGTACCAGGAACATTTTTCCCCAGGAACTATTTTCCCCCCAGATCTGTTGCTTTCTGTGTTTCCACCGTGGTCTTAAGTACCGGGAAGGTAGGTCTGTGTGTGTTTCTCAATACAAAGTATACACATTTTGGACTTGCATCCTCAGTAGTTCTGACTTGAACTGCTGAGTGTGAACTGCTGATGGGACGACGCAAGTCCAGTAATTCTGCAAACAGCAGCGTACTTAATAACATCAGTCAGCTTGCCTTAGCTATTGCAATTTTCCTCACTGATATCAAATACCACTGCATCCTTTCGTTTTCATTTAAACATAATAATAGCTGCAGAAATGTAGTTCAGGGAAATGTGTATATATACAGCCTACATTACAATGAAACAAAATATTATATCAATTGCCTCTTTTCATTTTCATTTTAACATATAGATAAATTGAATAAAGAGCAAAGATTACCTGTTAGGTTTACCCAAAACTAATTATATTTTAGGTTTAACCTTTAAAGAGACATCAGAGCCAGCAGCAAATGTCAGAAGGACTTTCCGAGTCAAGGCTTCTATCGTCGGTAAACTTGAGCACCGAGATCCCGCTGATCGCCTACAAATTCAGCAAAACACATTTTTAAATAGGTGCTATCTTTATAAATAAACCACAGATTTGAGTTTTTTAAACAGCTACAATCTCACCTGAAATACTTATAAAATTACATTTCATGACACAATAACATTAATATTTTGAAAATTATCTGAATAAATGGTGGTTGAACTCAGCCATTAAGCATGTTAGTGCCCAATCCCAATCCATTGTGACTCACCTTGGTGCAGTTGCGTTCCTGCATGCAGATGGCAAAGAAGGGCGCGTATGCTGGTCTGTTTTCAACCCCCTGCTTAAACCCAGCAGTCCCATCATGCACAGCTGCTGTTTAAGCCTGGCTTTGCTCTCGAATTCCCCTGCCATGCCTGGCTGTGACATCAACAATAGCACCCCACCTCCAGTGTCAAACCACAGCACTTTGATCAGTGCCTCCATCACCGCAGGAGCCCTGCCATGCTGCACTCTTGCTCTGACATCAATCACGTATTATGCGACAAATCTAACAGAGCCTCATGCATTCGGGCCACATGTGGCATGTGGCATTCTGATGCCGGCTTCTCTATTTATAACATACAGGAACATAACATGAAGATATGTCCATGCTTTGTTTGTCACTGCCAGCTTTATGTTTACTGGCCTGCTCATCTGATCTAGTCTAGAATGGATGTGTGATTTCCTCAACCAAGCATACCTGCCTGTAGCTTTCTAGAAATCCTGAAGACTGGATTCTTCAAAAGTGTTTGATTAGGGTTGCACTAAATTCAGCATGAAAGGTATTATTGGGGGTCAGAATTGAGATCACCTTTGTTATGGTGTTTTGAGTCATGATGAAGTATATAAAGATTCAATTTACAGTATTCATGAACTGAAGAAGAAGCAAAACCACACCTGATTCTTTATTTGTCATTTTGTAAAAGAGGAGTTAAAAAAGGAGTTTTTTTTTTTTTTTTAACATTACCGTTTTGCTCCAACAAAAGTGACTTAAATGCATCTGATGTTGTGATTACAACACTCTAAAATATGTATAAGCTTAAAAATAATTATGCAACAGTTTGCATTAACTTTTTGATTAATTTGTAACATAAACATATTTTTAGGTAACACTTTATTTTAAGGACCAATTCTCACTATTGACTAGTTGCTTATTAGCTTGCATATTACTAGCATATTTTGTACTAGTGCTTATAAAGCACATATTAATGCCTTATTATACATTACCATATTTTAGATCCCTTAAATTTAATTAAGGTTTGTGGTAATTCTACCACAAACCTAAACTAACAACTACATTACTAACTATTAATAAGCAGCAAATTAGGAGTTTATTGAAGCAAATTGTTAGTTAACAGTGAATATTGGTCCACAAAATAAAGTGTGATCTTTTTTCAGTTCAGATTCACAGCTATCATAGCACATGTTTAATGTAACTTATTTAGCATGTGTATTTCATGAACAAGTAAGATGTTACTGCCATTAGTGCAGTCATTGCCCATAGAGTCAATATAACGTTACTTTCATGTGGTTTACTCTTCAGCACAACAGTAACCACAAAAAACAACAACATATCAAAACAGAAACACTTTGAAATGTCAAACATTAACAGGTCTTTCTCTTCACTAAAAAAAACAAAACAAAGCAAAAAAAAAAAAAAACTCTTCTTATCCAGTCCTATGCAAATCATGCTGAGAATTTAGAAATCTACTACCCAGTTTTCAGTTAACAAGTCATTTTTAAAGAAATGTAATTAACGCATAAATTTGATTTTAAATTACACACAGTATTAAGTTTATGTGATAAACAACTTTAGTGTAATGAACTCAACAAAATTATGTTTGCAACTTAAAAGGTTTAGTTAAATTAAAAAACATTTAAAGTGCAACCAAAAACCTTGGGAGAAACCAGACTCAGTTGGGGGGCAGTTCTCCTCTGACCAGATGAAACCAGTAGTTCAATTCCAGGCTGCAGCAAAGTCAGATTGTGCAGAAGAATCATCTGTTTCCTGTGATCTTGTCCTGTTGCTCCTCTGAGACAAGGTCTTTACAGGGGATCTGTATCTGGGGCTGTAGTTGTCCTGGTCTCCGCTGTCTTTCAGGGCAATAGAGGTCCTTTCTAGGTGCTGATCCACCATCTGGTCTGGATACGTACTGGATCCGGGTGACTGCAGTGACCCTCTGATCTGGATACAGACTGGATCTGCTGGCTACAGTAACCTCGGAATAAGAGAGAAACAGACAAACATTAGCGTAGATGCCATTCTTCTAATGATGTAGCACGTACATAGGGTGTTATGGGAAGTGTTTCTGGTTCCGGTTTACCTAATTAATGCAGCCTAAAAATCCTTTAACGGATTTGGATATTAAAAGCATGTTAGTATGTTATGTGTAAGCCAGGTTAAAGAGATGGGTCTTTAATCTAGATTTAAACTGCAAGAGTATGTCTGCCTCCCGAAAAATGTTAGGTAGGTTATTCCAGAGTTTAGGCGCCAAATAGCAAAAGGATCTGCCACCCGCAGTTGATTTTGATATTCTAGGTATTATCCAATTACCTGAGTTTTGAGAACGTAGCGGACATAGAGGATTATAATGTAAAAGGAGCTCATTCAAATACTGAAGTGCTAAACCATTCAGGGCTTTATAAGTAATAAACAATATTTTAAAATCTATACAATGTTTGATAGGGAGCCAGTGCAGTGTGGACAGGACCGGGCTAATATGGTCATACTTCCTGGTTCTAGTAAGAACTCTTGCTGCTGCATTTTGGACTAGCTGTAGTTTGTTTACTAAGCATGCAGAACAACCACCCAATAAAGCATAACAATAATCTAACCTTGAGGTCATAAATGCATGAATTAACATTTCTGCATTTGACATTGAGAGCATAGGCCGTAATTTAGATATATTTTTGAGATGGAAAAATTCAGTTTTACAAATGCTAGAAACATGGCTTTCTAAGGAAAGATTGCGATCAAGTAGCACACCTAGGTTCCTAACTGATGACGAAGAATTGACAGAGCAACCATCAAGTCTTAGACAGTGTTCTAGGTTATTACAAGCTGAGTTTTTAGGTCCTATAATTAACACCTATGTTTTTTCAGAATTTAGCAGTAAGAAATTACTCGTCTGATTACATGTCTATCAATGCAAGCAAGTGTCATTTGGTCAGTACTTGTCTTTCGAATATCTAGGGATTGTGCTGAAAGGTGCTCCACGCATTCTGTTTATTATTATTTACAGGCCTCCAAAATACTCTCCAGCCTTTGTTGAAGAGGTCACAGAAATGTTATCAATAATTTCCTCAGAGTTTGACTGTTTTGCAATTGCAGGGGATTTTAATATTCACATAGATAATGCAGAAAACAAAACTACAAAAGAAATGATAACGGTTCTAAACACCTTTGACCTGATTCAGCATGTGCATGGACCAACACACAAAGGTGGACACACTCTGGATCTAATCATCAGTAGGGGTCTAAACATTTCATCCATTGTTATTAAGGACATAGCACTATCTGATCACTTCTGTATTTTCTTTGATATATTGATCTCTGCTACCACTGAATCTAGATCTGTCTCTGTCAGAAGGAGATGCATAAATGAGAACACAAGTGTACTATTTATGGAGGCTATATCTTTAACACCAAGCATTTCAGCAGACTCTGTTGATATTCTCCTTGATTCCTTCAACTCAAAAGTTAAGAATGTTATTGATGATATTGCACCAATAATAGTCAGTAAGAAAACAAACAGACAGAAATCAGTTTGGAGAAGATCAACAGAAGTTCAGACTATGAAAAGACAATGCAGAAAAGTCGAGCGGATGTGGAGGAAGACGAAACTTGAAATTCACTATAGCATCTATAAAGACATCCTTCATGCTTTTAATGTGAAACTAGCCACAGCTAGACAGAACTTCTTCTCAAACCTTATAAACAGTAACTTAAATAACACTCGTACTCTTTTTGCCACTGTTGAGAGACTGACAAACCCAGTAAGTCAGATCCCCACTGATATGCTATCAGACAGCAAATGCAATGAGTTTGCTTCTTTCTTTTCTGAGAAGATCATAAATATCAGGAAGGCGATTAGCACATCCTCAAGTAATGCAGAGGTCAGACAGATTCGGCCAAAATATCAAAAAGATACTGTCTATTTTTGAAAAAATCAATAGCAAAATTCTGGAAGACATAGTGCAGCAACTAAAATAATCAACCTGTTCCCACACTTCCCACATCTTTTTTCAAAAGTGTGTGTAGTAAGTTCGTGTGGCAAGGAAGAGGACAAAGGGGTCGGCTGGACTGCTGACGTATTTATTTAACCAAAACTAAACAAAGAACAAAGAAAATCACAAACACCCAAATGGTGACTCTTATTCTGACACGCTCTGTCAAACTTCCGGTTCACTCCTTCCGGTTTTCCGTCTCCGGTTCGGGTCAGCAGTCCGTCTCTCTCTCGCTTGCATCCGTTTCTCCCGGCGTTTTATACTCTCTCCACGCCAATTACTAGAACGAGAAACAGGTGATGATAATTTTTGCCCAAACCACTCACTTACCGCTCGTCTCCTGATTCTCTCTCCCGCTGCAGACTTCGCTAAACCACGCCCCCCCTGCCACATACCCCCACCGCCCGACTCAGGCCGGGGAGCCATCCGGCCTGCAGCCACCCCCCCCCCCCCATTTCTGGAGAGGAAGTCGGCCACCGCCATCTGAACACCCGGCCTGTGGATCACCTTGAACTTAAAAGGCTGAAGAGCTAGATACCAACGAGTGATCCGCGCGTTGGTATCCTTCATGCGGTGGAGCCACTGCAGCGGAGCGTAGTCCGAACAGAGGGTGAACTCCCGTCCCAGGAGATAATAGCGGAGGGTGAGGACGGCCCATCTGATGGCAAGGCACTCTTTCTCGATGGTGCTGTACTTAGCCTCTCTCTTCGAGAGCTTCCGGCTAATGTACAGCACCGGCCGTTCCTCCCCCTCTATCTCCTGGGACAGGACTGCCCCCAGCCCCCTGTCCGATGCGTCTGTCTGCAACAGAAAAGGGAGAGAAAAATCAGGAGAGTGTAACAACGGCCCGCCACACAGAGCAGCCTTGACCTGAGTAAAGGCCTGCTGACACGGCTCCGTCCACTGGACCGTATCTGGTACCTCCTTTTTAGTAAGGTCAGTCAAAGGGCTGGTGAGGTCCGAATAATTAGGAATAAACCGTCTATAATATCCCGCCAGCCCCAAGAACTGTCTTACCTCCTTTTTGGTCTTGGGTCGTGGGCAGGTCGCAATAGCGGCAGTCTTATCAATTTGGGGACGCACCTGCCCATGCCCCAAGTGGAAGCCCAGATACCTTACTTCCACACGCCCAATCGCACACTTCTTTGGGTTGGCCGTGAGCCCCGCTCCCCTCAGCGACCTCAGGACAGCCCTCAGATGCTGCATATGCCGCTGCCAGTCATTACTAAATATAATAATATCATCTAGGTAGGCAGCAGCATATGCAGCATGGGGCCGTAGAATCCGATCCATGAGGCGCTGGAAGGTAGCTGGGGCCCCGAACAAGCCAAACGGAAGGGTAACAAATTGGTGTAATCCGAACGGCGTTGTGAAAGCTGTCTTTTCTCTGGACAATGGAGACAAGGGGATCTGCCAATAGCCTTTTGTTAAGTCCAATGTCGAATAAAAGCGAGCCGTGCCTAGCCGATCAAGCAACTCGTCAACCCGCGGCATTGGATACGCGTCGAATTTCGACACAGCATTCACCTTGCGGTAATCTACACAGAATCGGACTGAGCCGTCCGTTTTCGGAACTAAAACTATCGGGCTCGCCCAGTTACTATTAGATTCTTCTATTACCCCCATGTCAAGCATAGCGCCCAATTCAGCCTGAACTACTTGTTTCTTGTGCTCAGGTAAACGATACGGCCGGCTGCGAACTACCACGCCCGGCTCGGTCTCGATATGGTGCTGAATTAGGTTAGTACGGCCCGGTAGGGGCGAGAAGACGTCGGCAAACTCTGCCTGCAATTTCGTTACATCAGTGAGTTGGGACGGCGAGAGGTGGTCTCCACCTGGAGCCAGGGCGAGGGATTGGGGTTTGATATTCGCCTCTGGCCCGAGATCATCCTCTCCGCCAATCCCCGTTGCCAACATCACTGATTCCGCCTCATTCCATTTTTTAAGGAGGTTGAGGTGGTATATCTGACTGGACCCGTTCCTATCGGACCGTATTACCTCATAATCGAGATCTCCGACCTGTCGTGCGACCTCAAACGGTCCCTGCCACTTAGCCATTAATTTGGAGCTCGACGTTGGGAGTAATACAAGTACTTTCTCTCCCGGTGCAAATTTGCGTAACCTAGTTCCCCTGTTATACAGCTGGCTCTGGCGGTCCTGGGCTTGTAACAAATTCTCCATGGATAGCCGCCCCAATGTGTGGAGTTTTGTTCTCAAGTCCAGCACATACTGAATTTCGTTTTTGCCCTGAGACGGTCCCTCCTCCCAAGTTTCTCTCAGTACGTCGAGCACCCCCCGGGGCTGGCGTCCATAGAGAAGCTCGAAGGGGGAAAACCCCGTGGAGGCTTGTGGGACCTCTCGCACAGCAAATAACAAGGGCTCTAGCCACCTATCCCAATTTTTGGCGTCTTCGTGAATGAACTTACGAATCATGGATTTAAGTGTGCGATTAAATCGTTCGACCAGGCCGTCGGTTTGTGGGTGATAGACGCTAGTTCGAATCGATTTAATGCCCAACAATCCGTACAGTTCGCGTAGCGTACGTGACATAAACGCCGTGCCCTGATCGGTGAGGATTTCTTTTGGAACCCCCACCAGGGAGATAAGACGAAACAGGGCATCCGCAACACTTTTAGTGGAAATGTTGCGGAGGGCCACCGCTTCAGGATATCGTGTTGCATAATCAACTATGACTAATGCAAAGCGATGTCCTCGTGCCGATCGCTCTAATGGCCCGATGAGGTCCATGCCAATTCTCTCGAAGGGGACCTGCATTAAGGGAAGAGGGCGCAAAGGCGCTTTTGGGGCGGCCGGTGGGTTTACTAATTGACATTCCGGACAAGACGCGCACCACCTGCGCACGTTGTCATGAATGCCCGGCCAAAAGAAGCGGGCCATGAGGCGATTTAGTGTTGCGGCCTGTCCCAAATGGCCCGCCATAGGATTAGAATGAGCCGCCTGGAAAAGCATTTCCCGGCGGCTCTTTGGAATTAACAATTGGGTTGTATTCAATTTTGTCCGAGCGTCTTGGGTCACTCTATACAACCGGTCTTTTAAAATGGCAAAATACGGATAGGAGAGTGGGAGGGCAGGTTGGAGAGACTGGCCATCGATGGCGCGGACCTGTTGAAACGCATGTTTTAGTGTCTCATCCTGAGACTGCTCCAGAGGAAAGTCATCACGCTCCGAGAGAATTAGTCTCCCGATTTTGTTCGGTTCCCCTGAAGCAGACCACAGCGACCCTGGCTCAGTTTCTCCCACCTGTACCCGCACGGCCTCCTTCCGTGCCTTATTTCCCCAAGAGGCATCCGCACATAACGACCCCAATAAAACCATAAACGCGGGCCAATTCGTTCCCAAAATTACCGGATGCCGGAGGTGGGGACTAACCGCCACCTCTACACTATGCTTTTGTCCCCGGAAATGAATGCTAATTGGGACAACCGGATACTCCACCACATCCCCGTGTACACACCGCACCTTAACCACGCGGCTTGTATCCAATGCCCCCGGTTGAATCAGGCTTTGATGGATTGAGGTTTGGTTACATCCCGAATCCACCAAGGCCGGATATGTACCCCCCTTGATACTCACGGGTATTTGGTACTCGCCAGCCTGACCGGGGGTGACCTGTGGGACATCCGGGACCCGGATCATCGTCCCCACCTCCATCGCTGGACACCTGTCCACGAAATGCTCCGGGTCCCCGCAACGCCAACAGGCCAGCCCAGACCTACCCGCCGCCCCAGTGGCAGGGAGTGGATTGGAGAATTGGCGCGGAGAGAGTGGAGAAACGGAAGCACTGTCCCCCCCAGCAGGCACAATCCCTGCCCCCCTGGGCGGGGCCCTTGGGCTCCCGAAGTGTCCATGGTCGATCCCGCCCCGCCCCCCGGGGCGGGACACGAGGAGGGCCGGGTGGACGGGACCTAGGGAGAGGGACAGGGCGAGAGAGAGAGGGGGGAGAGAGAGAAGGAGAGAGAGAGTTAGCAGGTGGGGGTGCGCCGACCCCTGGGCACGCCACCATGTGGTCCTCCGCCAGATGGATGGCCGAGTCCAGCGACGTGGGGCGGTGGCACTGGACCCACTCGGCCGTCTTCTTGGGAAGCCGAGCGATGAACTGCTCCAGCACCACCAGGTCGACGACATGCTCCACGTCACTTCCCTCGGCCAGTAGCCACTTGCGGCAGGAGTCCCGGAGCTGTTGGGCCATCGCGAAGGGCCGGCCGGCCTCGCCCAAATCCAGGGACCGGAAGCGCTGGCGATGTTGCTCTGGCGACCGGCCGACCCGCTGGATAATGGCCCTCTTGAGGTCGTCGAAGACCAGGAGGTTCGCCACCGGAAGTTGTTGCGCGGCCACCTGGGCCTCACCGGAGAGCAGGGGTATTAGGCGTACCGGCCACTGCTCGTGGGGCCACCCGCAGGCCTCCGCCGACTTTTCGAAGAGCTCCAGGAAGGCCTCCGGATCGTCCTGGGCCCCCATCTTGTGGAGCGGCAGGTGCATGGGGGCAGCGGGCGGCCCGGCGGCCTCGGCGCGAACCTCCCGATCCATCCAGCTCCGGAACCTCTCGCGGTCCTCCTGCTGGGCCTGAACGATGGCCTGGAATCGTCTCTCCTGATCGCTCCTCAGGTCCAGCAGGGCCTGATGTTGTTCTTGGTGCAGGACCACGAGGGAAGCGATGATATCCGCAAGCGGCGTGGAGGACGGGCTTCCAGCACAGAGACAGCACTCATTAAGATAATAAATGATATTCGCTTAAATTGTGACTCTGGCAAAATATCGGTGCTGGTATTGCTAGATCTCAGTGCTGCGTTTGACACTGTTGATCATAACATACTACTAGAGAGACTGGAAAACTGGGTTGGGCTTTCTGGAATGGTACTCAAATGGTTCAGAGCATACTTATAAGGGAGAGGCTATTATGTGAGTCTAGGAGACCATAAGTCTAAGTGGACGTCCATGACATACGGAGTCCCACAAGGCTCAATTCTTGCACCGCTCTTGTTTAGCCTGTATATGCTTCCACTAAGTCAAATTATGAGAAAGAACCAAATTGCCTATCACAGCTATGCTGATGATACCCAGATTTACCTAGCCTTATCTCCAAATGACTACAGCCCCATTGACTCCCTCTGCCAATGCATTGATGAAATTAATAATTGGATGTGCCAGAACTTTCTTCAGTTAAACAAGGGAAAAAAAAGTCATTGCATTTGGAAACAAAGATGAAGTGTTCAAGGTGAATGCATACCTTGACTCTAGGGGTCAAACAACTAAAAATCAAGTCAGGAATCTTGGTGTGACTCTGGAGACAGACCTTTCAGTAGTCATGTCAAATTAGTAACTAAATCAGCATACTAGCATTTAAAAAACATTGCAAGAATTAGATGTTTTGTTTCCAGTCAAGACTTGGAGAAACTTGTTCATGCCTTTATCACCAGCAGGGTGGACTATTGTAATGGGCTCCTCACTGGCCTTCCCAAAAAGACCATTAGAGAGCTGCAGCTCATCCAGAACGCGGCTGCCAGGATTCTGACTAGAACCAGAAAATCTGAGCATATCACACCAGTCCTCAGGTCCTTAAACTGGCTTCCAGTTACATTTAGGATTGATTTTAAAGTACTTTTACTCGTATATAAGTCACTAAATGACCTAGGACCGAAATATATTGCAGATATGCTCACTGAATATAAACCTAACAGAGCACTCAGATCATTAGGATCAAGTCAGTTAGAAATACCAAGGGTTCACACAAAACAAGGGGAGTCTGCCTTTAGTTACTATGCTGCCCGCAATTGGAATCAGCTTAGAGAAGAGATCAGATGTGCTAAAACACTAGTCACATTTAAATATAGACTCAAAACGCATCTTTTTAGCTGTGCATTTGTTGAATGAGCACTGTGCAATGTTCGAACTGATTGCACTATATTTTCACTGTTTTATGTTTTATTATTGTTTTATTATTATTATTTTTATGTAAAATCATTTTCTAACTGTTTTTAAATGTTTTAATCATTTTAAAAGTTTTAAAATTACTTGTTTTATTTTTGTTATTATTTTTCTTCATGATTATTTTACTTTCTTTTATGTAAAGCACTTTGAATTACCATTGTGTACGAAATGTGCTATATAAATAAACTTGACTTGACTAGTTTTTCAAATTGGTGTGTTTCACAGGGCCACGAAGAAATATAGAGCTGAGTATCATCAGCATAACAGTGAAAGCTAACACCATGTTTCCTGATGATATCTCCCAAGGGTAACATATAAAGTGTGAAGAGTGGCAGCCCTAGTACTGAGCCTTGGGGTACTCCATACTGCACTTGTGATCGATATGATACCTCTTCATTCACTGCTACGAACTGATTGCGGTCATATAAGTACGATTTAAACCATGCTAATGCACTTCCACTGATGCCAACAAAGTGTTCAATCAATGCAAAAGAATGGCTGGTCTAAATCCTGACTGGAATTCCTCACATATACCATTTTTCTCTAAGAAGGAATATAATTGTGAGGATACCACCTTTTCTAGTATCTTGGACAGAAAAGGGAGATTCGAGATTGGTCTATAATAAACTAGTTCTTTAGGGTCAAGTTGTGGTTTTTTGATGAGAGTCTTAATAACAGCCAGTTTGAAGGTTTTGGGGACATATCCTAATGACAATGAGGAATTAATAATAGTCAGAAGAGGATCTATGACTTCTGGAAGACCAGATTTCTTTACCACTAGACTACACCACCCCATCCTATCCGTACTAATCCTGCATCATGTCCCAATCCAGAAGAGCTGCTGTGGTTAAAGCTCTGGGGCCAATTTCATGAAACATTTTAAGAACAAATTTCTACTTAACTGACTTTTTTTATTATTATTTCCTAACTTGAAAAAAAAGTTAAGAATATTTAGAATTCTCAGGAATTCTTAAGAATGTTCTTTTCTTTTTGCTCAAGATTGTTTTTAAGACAAAACTTTAAAAGAATTCAAATTCAACTAAAGTCACACTTTATTATAAGGTCCAATTATCACTATTAACAAACCATTAACTACAACTTTATAACTACTAAATAATTAGTTAATAGTGAGAATAGGCCCCTATGCTGAAGTGTTTCCCATCATAAAAACTTGTATTAAATTCTAATTACCTAGACTTAAATTCCTAATGGTAAAAATGATTTAATTAATTTATTGGGTTATTTCAAAGTAATTGTCATATTTAAGCATTATAACAACACTAGCTACATAGGCTAGAATACATATTAGGACTATTAATTTAGATGTGCACAAGTTTTCTGAAGTGACACACCAATGACTGATAATATAAACAATTATTGGTTGTGATTACGCGTGACGCAACTGAATTTGAAATTCATTAACAACTCTACAAAACAAGTCGAACAGGAAGCTTGTTTTTAATTTTAGCCTTCAAATACGACATAATCTTTGGTAGTATTCAGCTCATATGAACACAGCCATACACAAGATGAATGCGACAAAAAAAATGTTCACACTTATTATGATTATTACAGTAATCTAGAAGCATCGCAAAAAGACAATCATTGAAATGTCTTGATTTAGTTTATAAGATAGTCTTTAGCAAGAAACGCTGATTATTTAGCCAGATAAAGATTTTCATTTTCTTCTTAGAAAAAAAAATTGTTCTGATTTTGGACCATGGTGTTGAGCTTTGTACAGACAAGCACCACTTTTTCTTTAGAATATGTAGAAATATAGCAATCAGACTGCAGCAGATGTTAAAGCACATGTTGAAATAAGATACTTTCAATTGCGCATGTGCGGCCCTCAACTGCTAGTCCTGTTTGTAATTGATTTTTGTGTGCTCATGTGTTCATTTGAGGTTGGGGGTTGATGTGTGTGTTCTCAAGGCTATCTCAAACACACACATACACACACTTTGAGTGTGTGCTGTAAGATGTGTGTGACGCAGCAGCAACATGTTAAAACATGTCTGATGAGAGAACGCGTCTTGACATGGGTTGCCTCCCAAACTCATAAGCCCCTTTCACACTGACATTCCGGCAAATACACGGGTAAAGTGTTCCGGCAATTGTTCCCGGTTCGCTAGATTGTGCACTTTCACACTGCCAGTGATTACCCGGGATATGTGCATGCATTCACACACAACCCGTAAAAATCCCATAATGTCACGTGACATCAGGGCGTGACGTGTAATTTACGAGTCTAAAATGTTATACTTTCACTGTAGCAAGCAAACGATCTCGGCATCAGCGTGGAAAGTGAGGAACTAACTGATCTATGCTTTATTCCAGTTTGCACATTTTTTCACCGCAAACGTTGATCTTCCTTCAAAACAGCCGGTAAAACAGTTGCGCGAGTACGTGTGTCATCATTTCGACACGGCATTAGATCTGGCTTTTGTTCACACAGCGCTCGTCCCAGGATTGAACCCTGCAATGTTACTAGGTCCCCGACCCGGGTTCAATGCCTGAATCAATCCCGGGATGTGTTTGCTTTCACACAGAAGGCGACCCGGCAATGTTCCGACAATATGCCGGGTCCGACGTGCAGTGTGAAAGGGGCTATACAGCAGCAGCGTTATTAAAACTGAGACAGAAAGAAGAGAGGATGTGAGAGTTTGTTTATATTATTGCAAAACGTAAGCTATATTGTTGCCCAGATCTTAATATAAAGTTGCATATATAAGTATATCCAGCTTTATTTGCATGCATACAGTAAACTCATGTTAAGTGATGTATACTGTAGAAAATGTCAACTACTTAGTTGCTTGTAGTGTTGCACAATATAAACTGTACTATTTTATCTCCCAGCTGTAATGGGTAATATATAAGGCATGGAGATATTATGATCATTAAAGTCATGATTTTCTGTGAAGCTGCTTTGAAACAATTTGTATTGTGCACTGTACACATTGATTTGATTTGATTTTAAATTGTTTCTGCTGACAGATCTCAGATACACATAAACGTGTGCACAGGTATCAGTACTGACTTACAAACCACTAATGTTCATCACTACTTCAGTAGCAAACTATTGTGATGCTGCTTATGATTGTATTCATTTCAACAACAATCATATACCATTTCAAAATTGAGCATAATTACTATAGTTTCAACTACAAAACCAAAAAGGGTTTCTGGTATTTGCGAAGGCTATTGCTATTGTTTATACTTCGTATTATGCTTAATTAGCAACTTGTTTTACTCCATTTGTGCTCCGGGCATAAATCATGACAAATCAAATGACTTGTTGAGGAAAGGTTACTATTATATTGCTACAATTATTTTTTATTATATTTTTAGACTTAATATCTTTGCCTGTTTATTTCATTGAGGAGGTGGGACACAGGAAAGTTTAGGGACATGTTTAATGGTATTTTTAAGGTGAAGGGTAGTAAAATTAATTACAGTTACAGATGTAATTACTTGCAGGTATTTTTTTAAAGTAAAAACGTACACAAGTGCATTGTATTAATTTGCTTAAATTAAATGTTAATACAAAGTAGACAATATGTCAACAATCAGTAGTATAAAGTGGGACTATTTAAAATAAATTGTCTGGGGAAGAGGTCTAATTCTGATTTGAAATCAACTGACAGTGTGTGTATGTGTGTGTGTACTGGTGTATATGGATACAAATGTGTATAATGACATGGGTACTCACTACAACAAAAACATTTTAGAAGGACACTTCCTGTGTACCCATAAAACCAAATCTCTTTAAAAATATTTGTGTTCTGCAAAATAAAGAAACTCATACAGGTTTGGAATGAAGTGAGTAAATAATGAGATTAAATGAAGAACATAAATTATATCAGATTTTTAATTTTTAGGTGAACTAACCCTTGGACTGTAATGTCACTTACCCAACCGTTTTTTGTTTTGTTTTTTTTTGTCTGCTCAAGTTCAAGCCCATGACATCTGGAACAAATGCGTCCTGTTATTCCCTCATTCTTTCTCTGACCCTGCCATGACCTCTGAGCTGTGCGTGGCTCTCGTTCAGTGATCTGCCGTCATATGGTTGAGGTTTGACACAGACTCTTACAGCCGCAGGAATGATGAGTTAGCAGATCTGGTGAGATTTGAGTAAGATAACCTTCATGAGCTTTGCCTTGGTGTGTGTGTGTGTGTGTGTGTGTGTGTGTGTGTGTGTGCGCGCGTGCGTGTGTGTGCACGTGCGTGTGTGGAGGGAGTTTGGGAAGAGGGTTGCTGATAAATGAGTGGATGAGGGATGGGGCAGATTCCCAGAACCCTTTGAACCCCATATCACAGGAAGCAGCATGTGATAACATCCCAGTGGCCTGCGTGAGAAACTCAAGCCTCAAAATTGTAGCTCTCACCCCCACACACAACCACCAGTCTGGGCTTAACACATTTAGTGTCCATATTTAAAAAAAAAAAAGGGTATTTTTAATGAAGAAGCAATAAAGATGTATGTAGCAAGTGCAATTTAAATATTTAGTAATTGAAAGTAATTAAAAAAAGAAAAAGCCAACAAACAAGCCCCCACTCTATCAGAACATATCCAAGAGTCTTGAAGAAACCTACCGTAAGGCTGCATGAAACAACTATGTGCAGGTGTACCAAGGACAAAAAAAGCTTTTGAGTGGTCACACCTAATGATGATTTGATTTAGTTCAAAATAAGTAAAAGTAAAAGTATTTATTACATTGTTTTTTGAAAGCATCTTCAATACAAAATTTTTAACCCATAGTTTTGCAGGAAGATTTATCAAAGCACCATGGAGATGTTGCTACAGTTCTTCTGGATTTAGTCTGCCTCATTTTTTCCTCCTTTCCTCCAGATTCCTGTGCATACAAAAATCTGAATGGATTATTTCAATTAATGGCAAAAGGAATGTTTTGAAATCAAAATTGATATTTCCTACTGACACACTATAGTAAAATATATAAATATCTGGCTTACAACCATTTTTGTGTTGGTGAAAATACTAATGGCCTAAGACTTTTGCACAGTACTATTGTAACAACATAAAAACTTCATAATCATCGGGAAGAAGGAAGCGGGAACCGGCGGACAATCAAATTATATTTTAATGACAAAATAAAGACAAAACAGCGAATAAATAAAAAACAAAAACCACAAATAAAAACCAAATACAAAATAAAATCCAGGCCTGGTCCTCTCTCGTCCGTCACTGTCATCGCTCCAGTTTTATATCCCTCCTTCTCATCCATGGCACTCAAGACCGATGGGTCGAGCAGGTGTCGCTCATTTCCAATCAATCCACTGGCCTCGCTCTTGTTCCCACGTCTCTTGGCCCCACCCCACTCGTAACATACCCCCATTGCCCCTCGCAGGCTGGGGGGTACCCTCGAGACGGCGCTCTACTCCACCCCCTCCCCCTCCCACCCTCTGGATGACGAGTAATTTCTTACAGTAATATCTTACTGCTAAATTCTGAAAAAAACATAGGTGTTAATTATAGGACCGAAAAACTCTGCTTGTAATAACCTAGAACACTGTCTAAGACTTGATGGTTGCTCTGTCAATTCTTCGTCATCAGTTAGGAACCTAGGTGTGCTATTTGATCGCAATCTTTCCTTAGAAAGCCACGTTTCTATCATTTGTAAAACTGCATTTTTCCATCTCAAAAATATATCTAAATTACGGCGTATGCTCAATGTCAAATGCAGAAATGCTAATCCATGCATTTATGACCTCAAGGTTAGATTATTGTAATGCTTTATTGGGTGGTTGTTCTGCACACTTAGTTATCAAACTACAGCTAGTCCAAAATGCAGCAGCAAGAGTTCTTACTAGAACCAGGAAGTATGACCATATTAGCCCGATCCTGTTAACACTGCACTGGCTCCCTATCAAACATCGTATAGATTTTAAAATATTGCTTCTTACTTATAAAGCCCTTAATGGTTTAGCACCTCAGTATTTGAATGAGCTCCTTTTACATTATAATCCTCTACGTTCTCAAAACTAAGGCAATTTGATAATACCTAGAATATCAAAATCAACTGCGGGCGGCAGAACCTTTTCCTATTTGGTGCCTAAACTCTGGAATAACCTACCTAACATTGTTCGGGAGGCAGACACACTCTTGCAGTTTAAATCTAGATTAAAGACCCATCTATTTAACCTGGTTTACACATAACATACTAATATGCTTTTAATATCCAAATCCGTTAAAGGATTTTTAGGCTGCATTAATTAGGTAAACCAGAACTGGAAACACTTTCCATAATACCCTGTGTACTTGCTACATCATTAGAAGAATGGCATCTACTCTAATATTTGTCTGTTTCTCTCTTATTCCGAGGTTACTGTAGCCACCAGATCCAGTCTGTATCCAGATCAGAGGGTCACTGCAGTCACCCGGATCCAGTACGTATCCAGACCAGATGGTGGATCAGCACCTAGAAAGGACCTCTACTGCCCTATACTGATATATTTAGAGCCACTGCTGTTTGATTGACAGCAGTGGCTCTAGAGGCAAAGTTTTTCAGAATGAGTAAAATCTAACATGTAATATGAATACTGTGTAAATGCGTGTGATTTCTTTTAAATTTTAAATCTTCAAACTTAATTGGCCGTTGGCAGCCATGTTTCCCATGTTTCTCTTTTTAACAAATTCAAATAAAAAACTAATATTATCTGATTATATAATCTGTACGAAATTAAAGCGAGGTCATAGGCTAAGATGAACCAACTCCAGGGTAAGGCTAAAAGCAGCCAAATGTCATCATAAACATCATAAAACCGTCTTTTTAGGCAACAACCAGACATAAAATTTGTTTAATGTGACTGAATTTGTATTGAACATGATTACAATTTAATTAAAACATTAGAAATGTATAATTAGGCTCTGTAACCTTTCCTTTCCATGGTTATTCAAACAGGAAATAAATCATAGCTGAAGTTATATAGAAATTAACTGACATTATCACTAACTTCAGAGGCATCATGTCCATTCAAAGTGAAGATTTTTTTCAAAGTGAGGATTTTAAATGCAGCTTACAAAAGACAAAAATTATACAATATATTTGATACTGTCAGGAAAAGGGCCAGGATCAGGAACTGT
This sequence comes from Carassius auratus, assembly GCF_003368295.1. Lineage (NCBI taxonomy): Eukaryota > Metazoa > Chordata > Actinopteri > Cypriniformes > Cyprinidae > Carassius > Carassius auratus. Next base: position 28,472,397 of record NC_039245.1, read on the forward strand.
GGTTGAATGAATGACACGTTTATTGATAAAAACTTAATCGGACTTAATTGGCTGGAGCACGAAACAGTCAGCACTCCGCAAGAAAGACCAGCTCAGAGATCTATTCGGCATCAGCTGCACAGCAGTGGGGAACGGGTGGCGAATCAGCACTGGAAAGCCGGAGCCGAAGCCAATGCAGAGAGCAAGGTAAGTAGAGTCAGCCACCTGGTAGATGTGGGCTTCTAAATAACGAGAGGCAAGGCAGGGAAAAAAGGACAAAAAACAGGAACACCAGATCGACTAGACAGAGGAAAAAATAACATAAAGCAGAGTCAGAAAACTATGACTAGCAAGGAGAAATCTTAACTTTAACAATGCTTACCGACTGACACAAGATGGCAAACACTAGGGCATGATAAAGGGAAGATAATCAGCGTAAGACAGGGTGCAGGTGAGGGAGAATACGTTAACAGGGATAACAAGAGGGGCGGAAAAAACATAGCGGGGATAGTGAAACATCTGGCGAGCCAGCAAAACCTAAATCATGTGCTCCAGGACAGAAAAAGCCTCAGCCCCCACTGAGATAATGACTGTACCCCCTCCCCCAAGGGTGCCACCAGGCTTGCCATGTTTACGGCGGAAGTCATCGATCAGCGACCGATCCAGAATATCCCGAGCCGGAACCCAACTCCTCTCCTCTGGACCGTAACCCTACCAGTCCACCAGGTATTGAAAACCCCTGCCACGACAATGAACATCTAGTAATCTCCTAACAGAATAGACAGGAGAACCATCCACTAGAAGAGGGGGAGGGGGGTCAGGGGATGAAATATTAGTATTAAGGGGGGACCTTAAAACTGGTTTAACCCTGGATACATGGAAAACAGGGTGAACCCGACCAAGAGAGGAGGGCAACTTGAGCGGTATCGCAACCAGATTAAGAACCTTGGTGATCTGGTATGGGCCAATGAACCTGGGTGCCAATTTGTGAGAGACAGCCCTCAGAGGCAGGTCCTTGGTAGACAGCCATACCTTCTGACCATAGACATAATGGGGCGCCAGAATCCGGTGGCGATCAGCCTCTGCCTTGGTCCATCTAGAGGCCTGGACCAGGGCCTTCCTAGCCTTCCTCCAGATGCTAAGACATCTTCGAACAAAGGCTAGGGCAGATGGAACTGCAGCATCAGATTCCTGTGAGGGAAATAATGGAGGTAGGTAACCAACAGGACATTCAAAGGATGACATACCTGTGGATGCTACTGGGAGAGTATTATGGGTATACTCAATCCAAGTGAGCTGTTGGCTGCAGGAGGCAGGGTTACGGAATGCCAGGCTGCGGAGGACTCGCTCGAGATCCTGATTGGCTCGTTCACACTGACTGTTGGTCTGGGGATGAAACCCTGATGACAGACTTATAGAGACCCAATCTGTCGACAAAATTCTTGCCAAAAACGTGAGACAAACTGGGGACCCCTGTCAGAGACCACGTCCACCGGAAGGCCATGGATAGGGAAGACGTGGTCAATTACCAGTTGGGCTGTCTCCTTGGCAGAGGGGAGTTTGGGTAGGGGCACAAAATGGGCCGCCTTATAAAAGCAATCCACCACTGTGAGGATAACAGTGTAACTATTCGAAACAGGCAAGCCAGAGGCAAAATCTAAGGCAAAGTGTGACCAGGGACGAGAAGGAATGGGCAGGGGTTGAAGTTAACCAATGTAGGGACGGTTAGAGACCTTGTTTTGGGCACAAACAGAACAATCCAATACAAACTGCCTGACATCCTGATCCATTGAGGGCCACCAAAATTGCCGACTGATGGCAGCCAGAGATCTCTTGACTCCTGGATGGCAGGTGACCCTAGATTCATGAGCCCACTGAAGGACCTCAGGGTGTAACACTGCCGGCACGAACAACCGGCCCACCAGAAACTCAACTGGTACTTCCACCCCTCGTCTGGCCTCCTCCACCCGCCGCTCGATGTCCCAGGAGAGAATCCCCACCACCACTCCCTCCGTGAGTATAGTGTCAGTAGGAACCTCCTATCCCGGCCGCTCAAACTGACGGGATAGAGTATCAGGTTTGATGTTCTTAGCCCCAGGCCGGTACGAAAGGGTGAAGTCAAAACGATCACAGAAGAGTGCCCAGCGGGCCTGGCACGGACTCAGCCTCTTGGCCTAAGTTCTAAGTTCTTATGATCTGTCCAGACCAAGAAGGGCAGCGCCGACCCCTCCAAACAATGGAGCCACTCACCCAAGGCCAACCTCACCGCCAGCAGCTCACGATTGCCTATGTCGTAATTTCGTTCTGCAGGGTTAAGGCGATGGGAAAAAGGGGCGATGGGAAAAAGGGGTGCACCTTCCCATCCTTACAGGAATGCTGGGACAAGACTGAGGCAAGGCAGGGGAAAAGGACAAAAAACAGGAACACCAGATCGACTAGACAGAGGAAAAAATAACATAAACAAAGCTGAGTCAGAAAATTATGACTAACAAGGAGAAAGCTTAACTTTAACAATGCTTACGGACTGACACAAGACAGCAAACACAAGGGCATGATAAAGGGAAGATAATCAGCGTAAGACAGGGTGCAGGTGAGGGAGAATACATTAACAGGGATAACAAGAAGGGCAGAGAAAACATAGTGGGGATAGTGAAACACCTAAAGAGCAAGCAAAACCTAAATCATGTGCTCCAGGACAGAAAAAGCCTCAGACCCCACTGAAATCATGACATTTAGATAATTCAGTGCCTATAGAGGCCTCCAATACAGCACAGCATCAGCTGCTAAATTCAAATCTGTTGGCGTTGAGCCAGAGACAGATGCGTTTGTACAGCGCTGCTGCCTTATAACAAATTACACACAATTCTGTTGATCTTATGAATGCAATGGCCGTTTATGTAATTTATTCTTACCTGAGTGTTATTTTTACATAAACCTGTATGGAATTGGGCTTTTATTGCCAAACTGAATAGTAATTAACTTTTCTTTTTAATTGTATTTTTTTTTTTCAAGTATTTACATTTGTTAACCAAAGAAGGCTACGTTTTTTATAAAAATGTTTAAGTACAACAGTTGTTTTAAAGCTAAAATGCTAAACTATTCTATGTTTGACTCAAATTGAAAGAATAAAGAATTTAATTTCTATTAAGATTTATAGGGATTTTTTTATTATTTATTTTAAGATGTAGCCTAATTAGTGTTTTGAATAATTAAGTTACTTATTGAGTAACTAGGTTACTTTTCAGACAGAATAATTATTAAACTAATTAAATTGATGTAATTAATTAGTAATTAATTATTTTTTGAAAGTAACTTACCCAACACTGGTCTTTGCACAATGAGTTCACGGAAATTGGTGGTCTTCTTTTTAATATGTGGCTCCAGTATTGCTAGCAAAGCATTAAACTGAGCCACGGACATCCTGAAGTAAACTTTGAATCGACCGGGACAATCCAGCAGATCCTTGATAAGGTGGTGACACTCTCCTTTGATTGGATGATCCAATATTTCCCCTTTCTTTTTCTCTTTTTAAGAAGAAAGATGACAACAAAATCATCCTCACTGCTTGAAGACCCTATTTTGTATTTGTTAGCATATTTTTTTGCAATTAACTAATTAATCATTAATTATTCATATGCATCTGACTCTGTGTGCGTCAGATTTCTGTGGTTTCTGTGCGTGACTAATTTTAAGGATGACAGATACAAAAAAAAACATACGAAAACTTCGGACTCAGTTTGCAATGACCTCGTGTCTCAAAGATAATAGAAACCCTATTAGTTTAATAGCAATAGGCATGACCAGAACATATGATTTAAAGTGGCTCGAGATTGTTTGCATCAGTCACATGTAGGATCAGTATCACTCCTAATCTTAGCCATAGACCAATGTAAATATGTTAACTGAATAACCGCAAGCATAAAACGAATAGAGCATAAATACATGCTTTGCATTGGTTTGTACAATGTATCAGTACCATGTACCATGGAAATGTTTTGTTTTTCTTTCTTTTTTTTTTTTCTTTTTTTTGCTTTAAAGAGTCTAAAGCTGTTATGTATATTAAGTTGTTTATTGATTGTAATTATAGTGTGTTTTAACTGACTTTTTTCTGAGCATTTTGTGGCATGTGTTTGCCAAGGTGTTCAGAGTGGCTTTTAGCACATTGTTAACACTTTAGTTTAGGGACCAATTCTCACTTTTAACTAGTTGCTTATTAGCATGCATATTAGCTGTTTATTGGTCCTTATAAAGAATGTATTAATGTCTTATTCTGCATTACCGTATTTTAGAACTATTAATCCTACAACATACCTAAACCTAAAAAGTAACTTAATAACTATTATTAAGCAGAAGATAAGGACTTTATTTAGGGAAAAGCCATAGTTAATAGTTTGATAATAAATAAAACTAAAGTGTGACTAGCAGTTAGAAGAGCCCACTATATCTCTTTCAGATATATAAGTATATAGTATATGTTAAACAAGGACAGTTAAAGTGGTTTGCTTTCATATTTCCATTTCCCATTCTCAAAAGACTTCCAATGATCAGGTTTGTTTTAATTACACCACACTCAGCACTGGACCCTTTTTTCTCCCACAGACTGCTCAGTGTGTTTGTAGTTTGCTGAAGGATTTGTAAAGGACATGTTGGCATGCTCAGCTCTTGGCACGGGAGAGCTGTGGATGGTATTGAACTGTTATTGTTTGAAAGCAGCAGTCACTGTGTCAGAACCACAAAACACCAAAGCATAAAGGAAATAAAGCAAGCCCTGCGTAGCTCAAACACAGCTTTTACAAACCCAATATCTGTCTCATAAAGAGTTATGCCCAAGTACAATATATATATATATATATATATATTCTTTTTATTTTTATTTTTAATTGTTTAAAATTTTTCACAGTGGATGTTGTGCTTATGATAATCATGTTGTTTGCATTCACTCAAACAGATTTGCCGAAATCAAAACACAGACAGTGTAGGGAAGTGCAATCAGTGCGAGTCCCCCTTGCTGTGGGAGCGACCAAATGGAAGAGGATTCCGCTTGGTCAAAAAGCCTTCCTCAAATGTGTTAACAAATGAAACAGGGATTTTTGCAAAACAAATTATTACCTATTATTTAAGGATTTGTTATTTGCATGGTCTGGTAGTCATATGGCATATGTCTGCGAATAGGGGACAAGCTGTGTTCTGTATAACTTTCATACAGAATGGTTCTTTGATTAATTATATAACTTTACCGGAGCCAGCTTACTTTTGAAGGAATAACCCCTGTTACTGCCTGCAACATGGAGAGATGTCCAAATCAACCAACATCAATGGGATTATATATATATAAAAAAATGGATATGAAGCAATGCAAGAAGGCTGTTTAATTGGCAAGCTGCTGACTAGTTAATGTTAACTAACTATAAACCTGTCATTTACCTTAGGAGTTAATATATTGTTATCTTCCTTACCCATCTTTGGATATTTGCGTTTTAATGCAAGTTCAACCATCATTTGGCCACGGGATGCCAAGGCAGACTCTGCGGTGTCTAGCGGGAAAACAAAGCCAAAATGCATTAAATTCACTTACTGCGGTTTTCCTTGTTATAAGTTTGGATTTTTTAGTTACTGCAATTTTGACATACTTGTTTCTTTGAAATGGGACAAAATTGAACCAGGAGATTTTGTCACAAAACAGAACGGATGTCACAAAAACCCTTTTTGGACTTTTGACCTGTTTTGTAGTTACTGCGCTTTGCCTTTGGACTTTGGACTATTTGGGCTATTTGTCCATTTTATAATTATTTGTACAATAATATTTAACTTAACCTGCTTTTGTATCTTTATTATTTAATGCAAAAGAGATTTATTGAAACAAGTTTATGAAAGTCATGCATGCATTTAATCTTGATCAAGAACAACTAATGATCAATGATTTGGAGCGAAATCGACTGTTCATTTTTAAATGTCAAATTGCCTTCAACTTACAGGTTATAACTGTATCTGTCTCGGTTGTATACTTGTGAAAATTTATTTTTAATGTGGATCCCATACTGTAACCTTAAAGAAATGTGCTCTATTACCGTTTATATTAAAGTGTTTGTTTGGAAAAATTATATATGCACATGCATTACAGCAGGCGCCATCGCGATCACTTTAATTTTTTCCTGATAATGAAATAACTTAAAATTGGGGTGCCTCACATACATGAGATATATATCAACAGAAAGCTTGAAATACAAAAAAAAAAAAAAAGCAAATACTCCCTGTATTATGTAATCTGTGAAGGTTGCATTTCTCTCTAAAGGTGCGACCATGTGGGGAGAGTCAGCACCGTGAATGTCATCTTGCAGCCGACAAGAAAACATTAGTTTATTAATAAATAATTGAAATGTCTCCTTTTTCACAATTATTAGTCTACTTCTGCCTGTATTTTGTTGCAAACGTAATGTGTGTGCTTGAGCGCAGAATATATTAAGGCTCATTATGGATTAGACTTTGTTAATTTAATATAAAAGTGCAATTAGTTGAATAATGACCTAAATGAACGACTACTAGTAACTAAAAAAATCTTATGTGGGGGACAGCCCTATTAAATTCCCTCTAGACATTTTTGTTAAAGTTTTTAGAATCCTTAACATTGATTTTTCCTCTGAAACACAAAAATGAAATTGAAATAAAATTGATAGGCATATTTTATTTTTTGAGACATACCGAAAACTTGATTCTATAGCAGCTCTTCTTCATTGTCGTGTTGTCTGATGCACTCAACCAAACATTCTAACCATGACCTCGTACCTCCACCCCTGAACCATTCAAATTTCTGTAGGCAGGAATTATTTGAATGATATTCTAATGGTCCACTTTGTGACATCACAAAACCCCGGAAAACAACGCTGTAGTCCAAACGAGTCCTTCATTGTAGTATTTGAAAAGGGATTTAAAAAAAAAAAAAGAAATATCTCACCTTTGGAGTGGACTTTGAGATCTGTAACTTTGTGGATTTTTTTTTATGCCCAAACATACATACTACACACTGACTAAGGTCCAATGCTCACTATTAACTATGACTTTTGCCTCAATAAAAACTCCCAATTTGCTGCTAATTAATAGTTAATAGGCTTATTAGGTAAAATTAAAGGATCTAAAATATGGTAATTCAGAATAAGGCATTAATATGTGCTTTATAAGTACTGATAAACAACCAATATGCTAGTAATATGCATGGTAATAAGCAAAAACTTGTAAATTATGACAATTGGTCCTTAAAATAAAGTGTTACCGTTTTTCTTTTCTTTGGGTAACATGCATAATTGAATCGTTTTGCACTTTTGTTAATAATTTATGTAGTTATTTAAATTTTATGTTGACTTAATTGATTAAAGGTATCTGCTCTTAATCAATAAGTTGTTGTTGGAAGCAAAACTCTTCCTCACATCCATCATTTAATAGTCAGGTTAAAGTCATTATATCCACCACATCCACATTCTCTGCTGTCATCATACACCTCGCATGTGTGCGACTGGAAGACAGAGTGAACGGATGAACGTCTGTAATTAAGCCATGCGAGCTCGCTCTCACATGGCCACATTGATGTGTGCACAGCCCTCCGGGCTCGAATTGCGCTTCTATAGTTTTAAAGTGCTCTGGCTTGTCGTCATTAACAGATCTCTTTAATCTGATTCTTGAAAAATGTCTTTAAGCAGCACACTACAAATAGAAATTCCACATGAAGAGACGACTAGTGCTAACAAAACATGGGCTGCAGTTTAAAAGAGGTCCATTCTTTTCTCTCTTTTTTTTTCTTTTCTATTGCGTTTACCTGAAGGAGACATATACTTGCCTTATCGTTTGAGGTGGACCACCCAAGAAAAATTACTCAGGTCTCACCTTTGAGTGTGAGTGAGCTTTTCAGTTCAGAATTTGCACATCCACATCTATGCTTGTCTGTACGTGTGTGAACATGGTGCATGGTTGTGTGTGAGTGTGTGTTTTAGTAATCTATGGGGATAAACAACTGTTGAAGAGGGCTGAGACAAGAAAGTGAGAGAATAAAGGCCATTGCCATGCCTCTCTCTCTATTTAGTCCTCTTTCCCTTGCCCCCAGGAAATCGAATGTTCCACATTTTCCACTTGTTTAGATTGATCCCCCTCTGGCTGACTGATAAAGAGCGTATCGCCTTGGCCATCTGGACCCTGTTTGGAGAGATTCACCACAGAAAATCACACGTTCACGCAGAGAGGAACAACAGCTGTAGGGTTGCTATGCTTCCCTCTGCCCTTCGAAAGGTTTTGAGGAAAGACACAAGGCGGTATCAAGGTGTATCCTCCATCAAGTTTAGCCAGGGTTAAGTGGCAATCAGCCACAGTTTAGTGGCTCTCTCTGTCCCATTAGATCAAATGAAATGTTAGTACACAAATATAAATCCACTATAGCTTGTCTTTGCTGGCCTCCCTCACCTTCATGCTCGGCTTAGCCAGTGACTTTTATCCCGTCTGGAAGGACCTGATGTGCTCTTCATGAAAACAACGGGACAAAGGGATCACCAACAATGACTCATTTAGGCTGTCTATTAATGAGAGCCTCAGATGACAGGGTCCTTTAATGAGAAAGACGGAGATGTTTTCAACCCCTCCCCCCACCCGGGCACTCAACTCTTTCGTAAATCTGCTAGGAACCACATGAAAGACTCGACTCGTAACTGTCAGCACTCTTCCAGGAAACATCACCACACAAAGGCTGTTACATTTCTGGGGTCTGCTGGCATCCTGGTTACTGGCTTTGTTGTGATTCATTAGATGTGGACTAGTATACAGTCAAGGCCATGGCTTTGTTGCACATTATGAAAGCTTCCTAAATTTCCCTCTAGGCCTTTCCAAGGTCTGAAATGAACTTTCTGCCACATCTGCCGATAGGTCTTAGGCAGACACTGTATTTATGGTGAAAATGAAGCAGCAAGAGATGGAAGTACATTTCATTTCATGTACGATACTATTTTAAGGTTCAACTAAGGTCCTAGGCATTACACCATCACTGACCTTTCACCCTTCACAACCAGAAAGTTAGACCTTGTAGTCAGCAAGACTTTTTTTTTTTTTTTTTTGATTGATTGATGTCAGTTTAGTGGGAATTAAATATGACTTTTCCATTCATCTGCTGCTTTTTATGGATTAAAATGGAAGCTAGTCAGTCATTTGTGGGCATGTCTGTAGGAAATTGAAGCTGAGAGAGAATGGAAAATGAAAATGCAGATTAATTTGATGATAAGCAAAATCATTCAATCCATATGCCTGTTCATGATTACATCCATTATGGTCACAGAAAGATTTAATTATGGTTTATGGTAGCTTCTAATATGCTTTAGTGAATATAGCTTTAGTGTTTTTTCTTTTTTAGTTTTTAAAGTTTCTGTTGCATCATAAAAGAGAGTCATATTGTTAAAGAGCCACTTTTTTTAAAATGTGTAACCCCTCCACACTGTTACTACAGATCATTTAACCCATATGGATTTTAACACACAACTTTTCAGTGTGAAGCTTCATGACCTTCTTCACTGATTTGAACAAGACTATGCAAAATGCTTTTACTGTCACTGTGTGTCACACACACTCAGTCACAAACAGTAAAATGTGATTTATGTGGTTCAAAAACCACTATGCTGGAAATTTTGTGCTTACTGTGCAGAAGAATTAAGTCCACTTGTAATGTTACTCAAGGTTTCTTGCACTGAAAGCATTTTCCACCCTGCCTTTTATGATTAAACAGCCTGCTTTTGCTCTATCCCCATTCATCAGGCCAGGTCAGGTTATACGTTTTGCTATGCTTATTTGGGTGGTCATATGTTAATGAGCTGTTAACAAGCTTTTGTGTACAGAAGATTAGTGTTGTAATATAAATTGTCTAAATGTTATCGAATGGAGTATAAAAAATAAGCTTTGTATGTGACCAGGATGTTGCCTTTTTAAGGATGAGAGTAATGCTTAGCTTCCATCTAGTCAGAACAGTTTTTCGATTGCTTAAATGGATCTAGCAGGCTTCTGAGGTGAACAGCTGCTACTTGGCCCTTTAAAAGAATGAATAGTTGATTTTATTCTAAATGGTTTTGAAATGAAATGATAAGCTGTCAGCTGATCAAATTCTTTATGTGATGTATTTGATACCCTTTGTTATGGATTTGATTGATTCTCAGCTTTATTGATAGTGATGCTTCTCTCCTTCATCTGGAATCTGCTTTATCTAAAACTCAGTTCGCAATTTTCCCTTTCAGGTTCTTCAAGAACATGTGGAGAGTCTACAGAGACAGCTGCATGCCGTTAAGAAGAAATTGATGAGTCGCGAGTTGGAAAACCAGGAGCAGGTAAAGTTACAAATGGCTTGGACCCCAGAGTGTGTGCCATGTCCCCTGGAGGGCCAGGAAGAAGCCATGTCTCCTTACTGAGTCACTGATATGCCCTGCACATATTTTACACATTCCATGAGATCCGGCTTCATGAGCCAGAGCCCTGGGCCAGGAATACTGTCCCAGTTTCAGAGCGATTTCTCAATAATAACAGGCCATCTTGACCTTGAGTTAAAGAAAAGAGAGAGAGAGAGAGAGCTAATTACCTGATTAATAGCTCTAGGAGGGTCTCTGGACCTGGTATGTGTGTAGAAACACCATTTTGTCCTGGAAACCGCTGCTGATCTTTACTGGGCTCTTAAGAAAGTTTTTGGGATGTGCCCTAAGCTGAAATATCTGTTCAGGCTACAGGAGGGCTCTCTAGAGGAACAGCTGCAGAGTTGGCACCATATTTTGTGGAAGAGTCCCAAAGATGCCTTTTATATGACTGAGAGCCAATCGATTAGAGGTCAAACTGTGTTATGATGAACATAGGCCAGACACCTGACAATTAGGGACATCTATGTGGTGTCTAGACTGATTACTGTCTTGCTGTTTTTTGAAGATACTTAGAAGGTTAAATAAAAGTCTGAACTAAAAAAAAGTGAACTAAAATAAATGTCACACATATATGCAGATACCGATATATAATTATTTTTAATTTTGGTTCGTTTTTAACATGAACTTATTTGTTAGAATTAAATAAACAATACAGTTCTTTTATAATTACAGTACATTGAAGATTTGAAAATAACTATAAATAAACTATATAATAACACTACATTTTTATTTATTTTTTTCTCAGAAAGATGCAGTGGTAACCTTATCATTTTATTTTATGATTTAACATTTGTAAATGTTAAAAAGTTGAGTTAAAAAAAATTCTGGAAAAATGTTTTAGAGCTCATAAATTGTTATTATATATATATATATATATATATATATATATATATATATATATATATATATATATATATATATATATATATATATATATATATATATATATATATATATATATACATACATACAGTATATATATTCAATTCAATTCAAGTTTTTACGATACAAATCATTACAAAGCAACTTTACAGAAAATTACGTTTCTACAATATTTAGTAGTAGCTTATAAGTGGTGACTGTCAGTTTGTGTGCATATTTGTGTGCAAAATGTAAACAAGATGTAGTCAACCAGACAATGAACATTATTAACAGCAATTATTATATGATGCGATCACACTTGTAATAATATGTGTTAGTTCTGTTTGTGCATTCAGGGTAAGCATCATCTGGGGTCCTCTGAGGGGTCAGCATCATCTCTTGTCAGGTGTTCTGGATCCAGACTGGAGCTTGTGTAAATCTCGTGTCAAAACAGAGAGACAAATAGAGGCAATCTTTAGCATAGCTGCTGTTCCAACAAAGTAAAATTAATTAGTTTAACCCAAGCTAAAGAATAAGAATGCACATTTGATCAGATGCAACTGCAGTCAAAATTTAAGAGATGCATTGTTTGAATGCTTGGCGAAAGAGATGCGTTTTTAATCTAGATTTAAACAGAGAGAGTGTGTCTGAATCCCCCACACATTATCAGGAAGGCTATTCCAGAGTTTGGGAGCCAAATGTGAAAAAGCTCTGCCTCCTTTAGTGGACTTTGCTATCGAACTACCAAAAGTCCAGCGTTTTGAGACCTTAGGGAGCGTGATGGATTGTAACGAAGTATTAGGCTAGTTAGGTACACAGGAGCTAAACCATTTAGGGCTTTATAGGTAAGTAATGATAATTTGTAACTGATACAGGACTTAATAGGTAGCCAGTGCAGAGACTGTAAAATTGGGGTAATATGATCATATTTTCTTGACCTGGTAAGGACTCTAGCTGCTGCATTTTGGACTACCTGTAGCTTGTTTATTGAAGATGCAGGACAACCACCTAGAAGTGCATTACAATAGTCCAGTCTAGAGGTCATGAATGCATGAACTAGCTTTTCTGCATCAGAAACAGAAAACGTTTCGTAGCTTGGCAATGTTTCTAAGATGCATTTTTTGTAACATGGGAAATATGGTTTTCAAAAAGATTTCTGACTGTAGAGGAAGTAACAGTACATCTGTCTAGTTGCAAATTGTTATCTTCAAGATTCTGTGTACTGTTTTTTGTTGCAATAATTAATATCTCTGTCTTATCTGAATTTAATAGGAGAAAATTATTGGTCATCCAATCTTTTAACACACTCTGTTAGCTTAGATAATTTAGAAGTTTCATCTGGTCTCATTGACATATATTGCTGAAGATCATCAGCATAACAGTGGAAACTAAACCTGTATTTTCTAATAATATTACCAAGGGCCAACATGTATATTGAATATAGAAGGGCACTTAGGACGGATCCTTGTGGTACTCCATATTTTACTGGTGATAAATGAGATGACTCCCCATTTAAATAAACAAAATGGAGACAATTCTTTATACAGCCCTATTGGTCTATACACAGTAGCCAGAGCAAGAGACACAATAGATTTATTTTGCATATCTGACAGTGTAACATTAAGCAGAAGTATTTTTAATGAGTTAAACCTGTATTCTGTTTTCTGGGTAACATTGAGAATATCACTATATATTGTTGCAACACCTCCGCTACAACCAGTCTAACTGGTTGTGACTGGAAGTGTCCTGGAGATGTTGTCAGAAAGCAGCTCCGCTCTGACTCTGCTGGGGTGCAGGCCATCAGCGCGAAAAACCCAGGACGCTCCCAGTAAATATTCAAATTATTAACAAATAGCAATTTATGTTCTTTACACCATTACAACAACCATTCATTTAAAGCAACAAGTCTACTGAACCTTTCGTGTCCTCGTCGATACATGGGCAATGGTCCTGACATGATGATCATCGCCGCGGGCATCGTGCTGTGAAACGTCTCGATCAGGCTCCTGAAGTTCCTCTTCAGCATCTCCGTCTGCCGCAGTGTGGTGTCGTTAACCCCAGTGTAAAGCACGACTGCTCCGGGGCTCTCGTCGGCCTTCAGGATCGCGGGTATCTGCACAGAAACATTGATAGCACGAGCAACAGGGAAACAGTGAGTGTGCAACTTTACCTTCGGCTAACGTAGCACGGACGTGTCAGACGATGTACTCTCCGATGATCACAGCGTCACTATGTTTCAAGTATGAGCCACAATGAGCACATGTGAGTTAATGTATTCCTCTTTTCGGGAAGATATATCAGCATAATTTCCTAAAAATATCAGATGCCGATATTTACATTTAAAGACATTATCAGTCTATTTCGATATTGGTCCAATAATATTGTGCATCCTTAAAAGCAACCATTTGTTTTACCTTTATTTTTATAGCGCTTTATACAACACTGATTATGTCAAAGCTGCTTTACAGTTTTAAACAGGAAAATAGTTTGTAAATTTTTCCAGTTAATGTCAGTGCATTGATGATTCAGTGATGTCATCATCCAGTTCAGCTCACTTCCAGTAGTATTTGTGCAATCAGTCAAGCATCACCAACTAAGCAAGCCAAAGGCGACAGTGGCAAGGAACCAAAACTCCATTGGTGTAATAATTGGAGAAAAAACCTTGGGGGAATCAGGCTCAGTCGGGGGGGTCAGTTCTCTTCTGGCCAAACAAAACCAGCATGGCGTGGTTTAATTCCAGCCTGCAACACAGGTCAGATTGAGCAGAGGTCTAATGTTTGTTCCAACAGTCTTTCAAAATGCATTAATGATTTACAATTAATATCATAGGCTAGTGATCATAGACCAGTCAAATCCCAATAGATAAAATCAAGTACCACTTACATTATTTCCCACTGAAATATCTCATTTTAGAAAAGTTAAAGGCATTAAATATGTGGGTTAATATTGTCTTTAACCAGCACCTTTGTTATTAAAATGTTGATGAGTATCCATTGAGCATCAAGATTTAGAACAATTGTTAAAGTAAAAAAATAAATAAAATGCAGATGAGAAATAGTTGGTGATTAACTGTCCAAAACTATTTGCTGTTTTATTTTCCATAGAACAGCAGTTTATACTTGCCCTATAAAGTACAAGACAAACCATACAATCTTATTATTCATGGGCACTATGCAGTGCTGTTGTATTCAAAAGTGTGATTTCTCCTTTTTACCCAACTTTAATATGAGGGTAACATGTTTCAAAGGTCAATTTTTATTTCATTCTGACTTCAACCAGCCCTGGAGACAAGAACTCTGCTTTGGAATGTGATCGCCCACTCCAGACGTCCTTAAGAGACAGAGTGCATGCAAAGCACTCTACTCCCACCTCATAAACCCTCACAGCACCCCACATCTCAAACACTGTGTATGTGTTCATGAGAGAGGGAGTATATGTGGAAATAAAGGTTGAGAGGCCTGCTCTCTTTTCGGTACAGTGATATTGCCCCAGTTTATCTTCCAAGACATGTCTTTGTAATGTAATCCTCGGCATGCAAAAACAGCCCTCTTTTTGCCCAGACTTCAAACAGATGTTCCTTGCTCGGTTGCTCCGGGCCCCTCCACGCCTGCTTGGCATGAAATGTCGGCATGGCAGTGGCATGTTTCTGCACAGTCTAGCTGGCACACAGGATGAGACGATTATAAACACAAAGCCTTCTAAACAGTTAAGTTACGGAGTCTTCCGAGAGGTTTCCTCCCAAAAAAGGAAGGAGTTAAACAGGAGCTATTGGCTGCATGCTAAGTGTGCTGATGACTCCAGTGCTGGAATTGAGACTTAATCTGCCGAATCTCCCTTCTTTGCTGGTGAGGGTGAAGCCTGAGCTTTCTGATGCAAGCATTGGATTTCGGTGATGTCAGCGATGATTCATTCAAAATTCCCAAAGCTTTTACACTTTTACTTGCTTTATTAAATGTGCAACAAAAATGTACACTGTGCAATTTTTGTATGACCAAACGTTTGTCAAAAATATGATTGTTTTTCTGAACAATTCCCCCAATCTGCTCTTGGTCATACAAACATCCAGTACCTTTCCAAACTCACCCAACTGGAATCAGTATTAATATGTCGGATGCTTAATTTGCATGGGATGAAATATTGCACTTCAGAACAGAACAGTTTAAAAAAAACTTTTTTAAATATTTAAAGTTTATAATGCCAATAAAAAGGAACCCACTATAAAGACAGAGCCACTACTACCATATGGACTTTTTTGTTAGTAATATGATCAGTTAAATCAATAAAGTTAGTAGCAAATCATTTGTTGCTATTTCTTTTCGCCTTTAATATTGTAATTTATAGACCTTGTGTAGCCCCGCCCCTTTTCAGTGCTGCACTTTTGTCTACACTTGTCCGTTAGTATTTCCACAGCATGAAGGTAAGTTTATATGAATTTATGGTAACACTTTAGTATAGGGAACAACTCTCATGTTTAACTAGTTGCTTATTAGCATGCCTATTATTAACATTGGCTGTTAATTAATAGGCCTATTTATAAAGCATTTATTCTACGTGACCATAGTCAACATCCATAATCCTTACCAATACCTAAACTTAACAACTACCTAACTCATTATTAATAAGCAGCAAATTAAGAGATTATTGAAGTAAAACCCAATAGTTAATGTAGCTAACACAAAAATGGTCCAAAGTCAGAAAGCCATAGTTAATGGAGCTAACACAAAAATGGTCCAAAAACTAAATTCTAAAGATGGCTGTAATTATAATAATTCATTACATTTATACAGCGCTTTTCTAGGCACTCAAAGCGCTTAACATTGTCAGGGGGTATCTCCTCATCCACCACCAGTGTGTAGTATCCACCTTGATGATGCGACGGTAGCCATAGTGCACCAGAACACGAACCACACACCAGCTTACTGGTGGAGAGGAGACAGAGTGATGAGGCCAATCAGTGGATATGGGTATTGTTAGGAGGCCATGATGGTCGGAAGCCAATGGGCAATTTTTTTTTTACCTCGGACCTCGGTTTAACATCTCATCCGAAGGACGGTGCTTGTTGACAGTATAATGTCCCAAATCACTACACTGGGGCGCTAGGACCCACACAGACCACAGGGTGAGCGCCCCCTGCTGGCCTCACTAACACCTCTTCCAGCAGCAACCTAGTTTTCCCAGGAGGTCTCCCATCCAGGTACTGACCAGGCTCAGCCCTGCTTAGCTTCAGTGGGAAACTGGTTTTGGGCTCCAGGGTGATATGGCTACTGAGTTGTGCACTTGTTTCTCTGACACATAAGGTCTATAAACAAATCTATGCATTTAATTGCAGTATAGTTAGTATTACTCCTTATACTCCAATAACAGAGCCATTACTATTGGCTGTGTATTTCCACAAAAAAAAAGATGTCTAAACATTGGATCTATTCAATGCAAGCGCACTGTAGAGTAAGTGCCGTCATTTTCCATTAGCTTCCCATTACCACACCGGTGCTACTGTGGAGCCGCACTCCACCGGAGTGGCACTTCATAAATCATACTTCTGCCTCATAACTTCCTTAAGAGCCTCTGCCAACCTCTAATTTCTGTTCACATCACTCCCAGCCTCTTGAAAATGCTCCTTTTCAGTTTGCATGCAATTCAGAGAGCTTCATACTCAACTAGTGCTCTTGACTCCAGAACCGCCAATTTTAAGATACAAAACTTTGTGAGAGATGCTGGTTTTTGATGTACCCTTGTGCATTTGACAATGTTTTTGTCACTTAACCGTGTTTTTTTTTTTTTTTTTATGCTTGTGCACTCTTTCCCTCCCCTCCGCCCCTTCATTAGCATACATCAAGCTCCTGACTACATGACAAACTTTATTTGAACATTCAAAGTGCTGAGGTCTTGCTGCTTTCAGCTGGCAGCTGTCAAAAACCCCAGCTAGTGACACATCCTGCATCTTGCAAAGTCAAATGCAGGCACAATCTAAACTCTATATATAGATGAAATGGTGTCATTTTAAGTGAGAATGGTGCAGAAAAGAAGACTGCAGCTGACTTCAAAATAGAGATTGGTTTATTAAACAACAGAGAATACTTTTTAAAAAAGAAAGGAAGATGAAATCACTCACTAGTCGCATTGCTCAGTTAGGAAATCTGGAAGCTTTTATGTGCAGTTCATTAGTTTAAGGAAGTCGAAATAAAAAATACTGCACAAAGCCTTACCTTCAAAGTGTCCCAGTGTTTCAGCTGTGATTGTAAGGAAACCTGATTAAATGAGTGGAATATACTGAGTGTCTGTCATGCCACAGTCAATGATGTTTAAAGGGACCGTTTGCTCAAATATAATCAGGGCTTAATTTGTGTTGGATCCAGAAGAGGCGTTATGGGACATTCTGATGAGGGTTAAAAAGGCTTTGTTAAAAAGAATATTGGTTGGGAAGACAGAAAGTTACATTAACTAAATATCAGTAGACATTATTTGTGAATTACATGTCCGTAGTATTTAATGTTCTGGTCACATTTTAGTTTGGGGACCATTTCTCACTATTATCTAAGTATTAACTACAACCTTTGCCTCAATAAACTCTTAATTTGCTATTATTAATGTTACTAATATTATTAAAAGTAAGGTAGTTATTAAGTTTAAGTATGGGGAAGGATAAAGGGATCTAAAATATGGTCATGCAGAATAAGACATTAATATGTGCTTTATAAGTACTAATAAATAGCTAATATGCTAGTAATATGCATGACAATGTACCAATATTCCTTATAAACCTGCTTCAGTTGTCTGAAAACAGTGCTCGCCATTTTTTAAATGATTTAAGCAGCCAATCAAATAAAAGAATGCAAGCATGAAATTCTAGCGTGATGCTTCAGTTTTAACGGTGAAAGAACGCAAAGTGAAATACAAGCAGCTAAACATTTCATCATTAAATGTTTATTAAATTAATGTCTTCACATATCTTATGAGAGAAATGTTAAAAGACAACATGAAGTGAAACATGAAGTTGTCCAAACTACTTGAATTTTTGAACTTGAGAATATATAATTTACACAATTCTGTAGGATATAAATGAATGTGAGTAGCCTACAATTATTTGTAATTATTTTCACAATATTTATATCTCGAGAGTTATTTGACATTGAGGCCTGTAAGCCCCATGTTTTGGTCAGTGGGCAGTTGAGTACATGGCATATGTTATTTTAAGCACATGTTCCTGGGATCTGTGGCCGCTATGCACTTAGCATTACAGCATTTTCCGATTTACAGACCAAATCTTGCATAACACAAAAGAAGAAAAATGTTTCAGTGTTTTTCATACAGTGACAAAGTCAGGTGACACTATTATTTCTAACCCCTCTGACTTCCATTGTATGGACAAAAATAATTGAAACATTCTTTTATACATCTTCTTTTTGTTCTGCAGAAGAAAGTCCTGCAGGTTTAGACGGACATGATGACAGAATTTTCATTTTTGAGTAAAACTTATCTAATGGACATTCATAATTTTATTTTTATTGCTATTATTTCAGGTTGGTAATGTCTACATTTGGTGTTTGGTAAGACAAACGTCACTATTGCTCATATTTAGGATTATTGATCAGAACAACCCCCCTGTTGCTCTACCAATTGACCTCCAGAACCTCCAGAAACTGTTGATGTCACATCATAACTTTGCTGTTTCGGAAACCTTCCGAAGAGGGTTTTATCATAGTGATACAGTTGGTGTTTTTAGAGGTTAAAAGAGGTTAAGTCAAATGCGAGTTGATTTATATTGACATATAGTTGAGGAACTGATAGGAAGGCCTTGAGAGAGTGAAAGAGAGTCTTAAAGCTCAGAGAGAAGAAAGAATGTCAGCGATCCAGAGACTTTTTTAAAGAAATATGTAGAAATAGGTTACAGGGACTATGATATGATTAAACATACACCTAGTTACAAAGTTTAGACATAACCTTACATGGTGGTGAGTTCACCACTCTCTTTTTCCATCTAATTCGGCTATTCACGGGGCTACCATTGTATATGGGGAACAAACCTCTTTTAGTCACTGATGCTACCAAGGGTTCAGAAGTTGAGATGTCCTCCACAGTCTCATGCAATAACACCAATTCTAGTAAACCCACAGTCAAAGCCTTTCACTGGTCAATTTAGCCATGCTGTTAGCACTCAGATGCTAAGAGACACTTTCCACTGGCGAATTTTTGCTGCATCTCATGCTGGATATGTTGCGCAAATAAAGTTGTACTTAGTGGGCTTGTAGCCAGACACAGCACTGAACGATAGCTCCTATTCTTAAAAAGCTGTCTGGCTGTTTATGAAAGCTACTCCCCCGTTTCCTTTCCCTCACAGATGCCTTTACCTCCCACTCTCTGAGGCAAACATCCATGGCATGTCGACTTCAATTACACGTGGGCCTCCCGATACAGCACGCAGGGCTGCGTCTGCTGTAGTGTGTACTTGTTGTGTTGCATGGAATGTGTATGATGAAGAGGGTAATTGAGATAAAGTCTTTGGTATTGAATGTCACTGAAGAGCGGAACAACATGCTGTTATGAGTCCAGCATCTACCACTAGATCTCAAGAACCCTCGAACCAAACATGATCTCAGATGTTGTCTCGGTAGTCATTATATAATGTTATAATTTTTGGGGGATATAATCACTCAGGCAGGAGTCTCCTCACACAATGGATCTGGTTATTAGTTACCAAATGGAAAGACTTATAGAATTATAATCTATATTTTTATCTTTTGTTTTTGAACCAAGTCTGAAGTATTGTTACATCATCTTCAGTAACATTGGGGTTTGTCAAATGAAAAGGAGGGCAGTGACCGGCGGACAATTGGTTAAATGGCAAAGGCCTAGTCTATAGCTCACTGTGGGACAAAAAAAGAACAGAGCTGTGTTCAGATAATGTATACTCTTCCTCTTTGAAGTGGCTTTCCAATCCTTTCATTATACTCCGGAAGATTAATTACAGAAAGCCAGAACAATCAGTTAAATCCACAACAGGAAAATTATTTTAGGAAAGGCAATCACCTTGTTCTTGTTGCGCTTCTTGTTCCCTCAAACAAGGCTAATATTAAGACATTTTTAACTTAAGATGGTGGACAGAGACTGCCAAAGACCTTAAAGTCTGTCTGACTGCCACATTAAATGTATTTATTTTATTTTTTACTTTTAGATTTCATCAGAAATTAGGCATGGTATCTGTAAATAGTTAGATAATACCAACCATCACTGCTATGTTTTTTGCACTTTAGGGACCAATTCTCACTATTAACTAGTTGCTTATTAGCATGCATATTATTAACATAATGACTGTTTGTTAGTCCTTATAAAGCACATATTAATGCGTTATTCTGGATGAGTCAGGATGACCATATTTTAGATCCCTAAACTTAGCAACTACTTTACTAACTATTAATAAGCGGCAATTTAGGAGTTTATTGAGGCAAAAGGTGGTCTCTTAAAACCCCTCTAGATGTGACATTGCTGTATCCTTAGTGCAACACGTCTTCTCCACTCCAATCTGCTCGAGTGTGTGAAGGAAGAGGGAAGACCTAACCAAACTTGACAAAGTTGTATGTTCAGTGTATAGTTTGTACTTGCTAGACAGACAGCTTTAGATTACAGAGGACTGACCACAGTGTTTTAAAGTCTGATAGAGGTGGGAGATTATTAATCTCTTCTTTCTCTCCTCATGTAGATCACACATGTCCATCAGGATTGTGAGTCGAAGATCAAAGGCCTGATTCCCACAGAGCTGCAACAGGAGCTGGAGGACACCATCACCTCACTTAAGTCACAGGTGATCAAGAACTCCCAGCGAACACACATAAACGAATATATGTTAGTGTTTAATTTTTTTTGGAAGGCAGGTCAGAAAAACCACCAACACAGGCATCTGGGCATTGCATAATTGTACATACATGGACTCAACATCAACAGATTCATAGACACACCTGGAGCACTTATATAACTAACTACAGTGTATATGTGAAGAGTTTGGTTCCAAAACACAATAAATTAATTCTGATTAATCCATTGACACGTTTTCTTTACCAAGAAAGTGGCAAGATGAAAACTACTATTTTCTGTTTCAAACTTTCAACTAGCATCATTGGGTTATAATACGATTAAAAATTCTAATTCAGGTTTTGATTTTTATATGTTTATTATAAAATGTTATTGTTTTTTTCCCCCAAAATGCAATAAATCCATTTGACTCTTTTTTTCTCAAAATGCAATAAATCCATTAAATCAGTATGAAAGTTATTTGTCATATTGAAAATCTTATCTACTGAATGTCATATCATAATACAGGAGCAGGACTAAAATTACATTCATTAGTCTTTGTTTCCTAAATGAATTCAACAGGTCATCTTGTTAATGATATAAATTAATTACAGCAATAAAATAACCTTTCTTTATGAACAAGAATATAAACAACATCACATTAGACCACAGAAATTCTAAAATGACATTTCCCTTACATTCAACTTCCAAAAGTGCATTAATTTTGGGCATGTTACATTCATTTAGTTGACTAGTGCTATGTGCTGTTGTAACAAAAACATAAATGGCGTTAGTAAAAACACTAACACTGACAAGCTATGCAATATCGCATTCATCTAATTGATAGATTAATCTAATGAAAGTGATATAGCATAGCTTGTCGGTCATCTATGGCTCTGTGTCTTAAATGCATCTGAATAATTTCTATCAGAAAGCACGGGATGGAGATTTACCAGTACTATTAATCACAGAACCGGCTTTACTGACGAGATGTGCATGACAATCCCATGTGATTTACTGTGCAGCCCTTGTTTGTAGATCACAAAGTACAATGTAGATTAGGAAAACTAGGATGCCAGGTGTATTCAAAGTGCTGCCATTACTGTCTAGAGCACGTGGAATGGTGTGCTGTGATTGGTTGAGCGGATATATCAAGTTCTGCAAAAAAAGGAGACTGGCATTTGTCAAGGTTTAGAAAAAAAATAAATAAATACTGATTTTGGTAGAAACTACATTTAAAAAAAAACAGTCATTTTATTATTAGGTCTTTTGACACATACATTATAATAATATTAACTCCATAATCATCGGGAAGAAGGAGGCGGGAACCGGCGGACAATCAAAAGGAAACTTTAATAATTCAAAATAAACACAAAACAGCGTATCAGCCACTCACGGACGACTGATGCGCGCAAATAAAAAGCAAAACATAACTAAAAGCCCAGGCCTGGTCCTCTCTTGTCCTTCACGGTCGTCGCTCCAGTTTTATATCCTTTCATCTCCTACGTGGGACTCGAGACCGGTGGTGGGTCGCAGGTGTAGCTCATCTCCAATCACTACACCTGGGCTCACTCCTCTTTCCCACGTCCCTCGGCCCCGCCCAACTCGTCACATACATGTTTTCACAAATAAAAAGGACAGCATTTTTAGAGTTCATCCCACTATTTGATGTGAGCATAAGTATTGGAACTGTTGAATTTAAGGCAGATGTAAAAGTAATAAAAGCTAATATTTAGTTGCAGATCCCTTGCATGCAATCAGAGCAGTGAGTCTGCAACCCATAGACATCACCAGACTCTTGGTCTTCTGCTTTGCAATGCTTTTCTCTAGCCTTTAATGAAGCCAATTGCAACTATTGCTATTGGGGGAGTTTATTTAGTCTCGTCTTCAGCTGGTGAAATTAATGTTCAATCAGATTTAAATCTGGAGATTGATTTGGGCAATCTAAGACTTTCAATTTCTTTGCCCTGATAAAGTCCTTGACTGAACTGTCAGGGTGTTTTGGGTCATTGTCCTGATCTAATAAGAATTGCTTTCTAATGAGTTTGGTGGCATTTTCTTGAATATTGTAAGCCAAGATGATTTTGTACACTTACAAATTCATTCTGCTACTGTCATCATACATTAACTCATCATTAAAATTAAGAGCTCCTGTCCTAGAGACAACGATGCATGCCCATGCCATGACACCCCCTCCACCAAGCTTTACAGATGAGCTTGTATGATTAGGATCATTTTCAGTTCCTTTTTTTTCTCCACACTTTTGCTTTCCAAAAACTTAGATAAAGGTTATCATTGGTCCATTAACTCTACTCTACTGTATTTTTGAAGAATCTTGCCTTTCTATTTTTGGTGCTGATCAGAGGTAAGACCCATTCCTTGTTTTTAATATCTGAAGAACTAATGCAACAGGTCCCAGCAGAACACTTAGAAAGACCTGTGAGGCAACTGTTCCAATACTTACGCAGTCAGATAGGGAGATGAAACTCTAAAAGTGCTAATCTTCTTAGCTGGTAAAACATCTTTGTGTTGAATCACCCAGTAATTAAATGTGACATTCTGTAGTTTTGCCTCATATTCATCTATTAATCATACTGTATGTACAGATGTATTGACTCCACAACAAACAGAACAATTTTGTCTTTACTGTTCAAATACTTATGGAGGGCACTGTATATATATATCAGTATATATCAGTAGTGGAATCGATTTCCAACAGCTATAAGAACAACTAACATCCCAACCACTTTCAAACAAAGCTTGAAGAATTAGCTGCTCTAGATATCACACACTAAAAACATAAGTCGCTGAAAAAAACAACAACCCAGGCTCATTGTAAATACATGGCTCTGGTTACATTTCTGTGAAACTGCAAAACTGTACCCATACAGACAGTACATTTTAACGCACTTTCCAGCTGAAATGAACACTAGAGGCAGTAAAAACCACCAATGTGTTTCCTTTTCACACAAATGATGATGATTACAGGGGCAGATTATTGATTCATAAAAACATATTTTCCTGTGGTTCCTTGCACAATACTATTTTATGACCACTAATCGCTTTTACTGTAGTACATGGTTTGTAAACTGATACATTTTGCCATTTGCATCACATAACCAACTCCATGTGTATGGAATTTCCGATATAATAACCTTATAAATATTACTCTTACAATGTGGAATGCTGGGGTACGAGTAAAACACAAGTCACAATACTGCTAAAATGGCACAATTGCTCTGTTCAGTTTAAATAGTGTCTGTGCATTTATTTACGATCAAGTCAATGATATCATTGTAGATGAAGTGACCCCAACTAAGCAAGCCAGAGGCGACACCGGCAAGGAACCGAAACTCCATCGGTGACAGAATGGAGAAAAAAACCTTGGGAGAAACCAGTCTTAGTTGGGGGGGCAGTTCTCCTCTGACCAGATGAAACCAGTAGTTCAATTCCAGGCTGCAGCAAAGTCAGATTGTGCAGAAGAATCATCTGTTTCCTGTGGTCTTGTCCTGGTGGTCCTCTGAGACAAGGTCTTTACAGGGGATCTGTATCTGGGGCTCTAGTTGTCCTGTCTCCGCTGCCTTTCAGGGATGTAGAGGTCCTTTCTAGGTGCTGATCCACCATCTGGTCTGGATACGTACTGGATCCGGGCGACTGCAGTGACCCTCTGATCTGGATACAGACTGGATCTGGTGGCCACGGTGTCCTCGGAACAAGAGAGAAACAGACAAATATTAGCGTAGATGCCATTCTTCTAATGATGTAGAAGGTACGGTGTTATGTGAAGTGTTTCCGGTTTCGGTTTACCTAATTAATGCAGCTTAAAAATCCTTTAACGGATTTGGATATTAAAAGCATATTAAGATGTTATGTGTAAGCCAGGTTAAAGAGATGGGTCTTTAATCTAGATTTAAACTGCAAGAGTGTGTCTGCCTCCCGAACAATGTTAGGTAGGTTATTCCAGAGTTTAGGCACCAAATAGGAAAAGGATCTGCCGCCCGCAGTTGATTTTAATATTCTAGGTATTATGAAATTGCCTGAGTTTTGAGAACGTAGCGGACGTAGAGGAGTATAATGTAAAAGGAGCTCATTCAAATACTGAGGTGCTAAACCATTCAGGGCTTTATAAGTAATAAGCAATATTTTAAAATCTATACGATGTTTGATAGGGAGCCAGTGCAGTGTGGACAGGACCGGGCTAATATGGTCATACTTCCTGGTTCTAGTAAGAACTCTTGCTGCTGCATTTTGGACTAGCTGTAGTTTGTTTACTAAGCGTGCAGAACAACCACCCAATAAAACATTACAATAGTCTAACCTTGAAGTCATAAATGCATGGATTAACATTTCTGCATTTGACATTGAGAGCATAGGCCGTAATTTAGATATATTTTTGAGATGGAAAAATGCAGTTTTACAAATGCTAGAAACGTGGCTTTCTAAGGAAAGATTGCGATCAAGTAGCACACCTAGGTTCCTAACTGATGACGAAGAATTGACAGAGCAACCATCAAGTCTTAGACAGTGTTCTAGGTTATTACAAGCAGAGTTTTTAGGCCCTATAATTAACACTTCTGTTTTTTCTGAATTTAGCAGTAAGAAATTACTCGTCATCCAATTTTTATATTGACTATGCGTTCCATTCGTTTTTCAAATTGGTGTGTTTCACTGGGCCGCGAGGAAATATAGAGCTGAGTATCATCAGCATAACAGTGAAAGCTAACACCATGTCTCCCAAGGGTAACATATAAAGCGTGAAGAGTGGCGGCCCTAGTACTGAGCCTTGAGGTACTCCATACTGCACTTGTGATCGATATGATACATCTTCATTCACTGCTACGAACTGATGGCAGTCATATATGTATGATTTATACCATGCTAATGCACTTCCACTGATGCCAACAAAGTGTTCAAATCCATGCAAAAGAATGCTGTGGTTAATTGTGTCAAACGCAGCACTAAGATCCAATAAAACTAATAGAGAGATACACCCACGATCAGATGATAAGAGCAGATCATTTGTAACTCTAAGGAGAGCAGTCTCAGTACTATGATACGGTCTAAATCCTGACGGGAAATCCTCACATATACCATTTTTCATGTAGGTAGTATGTTAATTTTAAATGTGATGAAGCATTAGCACTTTAGAATTTCATTTCTGAATTGCCATAATACTTGCATTAACCATTAACATGCATTGGAGAAAAATGAACATGCTATTCAGTGGCAGAAGATTTAACATGAAACATGGTGCAAGCAACTCAGAATTATTTTGTAAAAATGCACCCACAGGCACATTACACTGGTCTTTTTATTAAAGCCACATCTGCAAAGGAGATTGCTGCTTATTGTGGGCGTCACCTGAAAAGTGTAGTGGATGTAACTGGAACAACCAATTTCAGGTTTTGCAGAAATCTAGCCAGAATTCACATATTGCCAGTGAGCTGCATTGTAAAAATGGCAATGCTTTTTATTGTTTCTTTATCATTAGATTTATAGCCTCCAAAGCAACTCTTAAAAGGCATAAGATGTTGATGTATGGAAGCACTTTACACAAAAACTGGAACAACCCCAGTCTAGGGTTTCAACACCTCGTATGAAGTCCTGCATGTGATCAGGCCACTTAATTTCAGTACCCCAACATTTGGTGTCTTGTATGCCATCGCAGCTTCCTGTCCCTCAGTTTATAATGCCGATCTGTCAGACCTCATGTCTTTGAACTCCAATAGCTCTTGTTCATTTGATTTATTGAGAAGGGGAGGGGGTAACAAGTGTTGCAAGTTCCTCCATAGACATGGATCTAATTTGGCCACAGGGCTTTGAAGTCTCTGGTCCAGTTCATCTCCTTATGTGCAATTACACCCGCCAACCACATTAAAACAGGCTTCAAGGGGCTCCGGCCAGGGTCTTATTAGTTGCAGTCAGCCTTGTTCTACACAAGTCTGTGGCAAGAGCATTTTTTTTTATATTTCAAATCTAAACAATAGCCCCCTTTTGTCAGGCATGGCCCTGGGCCCCTCAGACAACATTTCTAGATCACAGTTCAAAGACCTGGCGCACGCCTCTGAATAGCTCTGACTAGATTCTTTCGGAATCGCAGCCACTGCTCTGTGATCTGATATGTTTATGCATTGTAATTGGTGAACAGCGTGGCCTCCTCTGTCCTTGAATATTTCGAGAATTTCACATAGCTGTGCATTATTTTAACAAAACCAGTGGCCATTCAGGAATCTAACCATAGTCATTCTTTTCAGAGTCAGAGGCATGCATTGAATGGCTGGTAACAATAGATTTGCTTTGAGGTTTGCTTCGTGTATTTTGGTTTCTTGGAAAATCGTCGCACAACAATGTAAAAAAAATAAATAAATAAATAAATAAAAATAAATAAATAAAACAATTCAGGCTCATACTAATTTTCAAAAAGCCTTATTTAACCAAATGTATTTCTTTACGAGAATATATTTTCATAAAGAATCACTTTTAGTCACAGCGGATCTGAGGTTGATGCAATGATTTTTCTACTTGCTATTGTTACACAATAGCACATGGTAAAAGGAATTGCTAGACATTAATAGGGTCACATAAATCGTGTATTTTCCCACTTATTGGGAGTGGGCAGATAAAGTTTCTAAAGTCCCAGTGGGTGTCAGTGATGTATTAATTTATTCATTTGATTGAGGTCAAACAGTTGTGAAAGTTCTGATTGAGCCAATTTTGCTGCTTTGTTTTAGTAAATGCTCTTTTAAAGGCTGGAAGGACATTCTGAGTTCTGAAAGTTACAGTATGTTTTAATAGCATATTGAAGTCTGTTATTTCTAAATATCAAGGACAAATGAATTTCTCATGACACAAGCCCTTTAAAAGCAGAGTACAGTAATCTGGTCTGGCAGTTGTGGGCTTACAGTTCAGATCCTATGGGCCTCATATATATTAATGTTGAGATGATACTCTTTCCCAAAGAACTATGAGTTTTGCCTATAATGCTCTAGAAATGATTGCACATGTAAATTATTTTGTTGTACTTCAAATCAGTGCAAGAAAAATGTATTGGTTTCTCAAAGTGGTAAAACCTAGCACGTAAAGTGATTCCTAATTTGATAAACGTACCACTAAACTTGAGGTGTGTTTATCTGCAGGTCAGCTTCCTGCAGAAGAGAGCGTCGGTCTTACAGGAGCAGCTAGATGCTTGCCACATCAGGAGGTGAGGACTTGGACTTCCTTTACGCACAATTTATCCAAATTTAGTGTCAGCTGTGGATTGTCTGTTTATATATATATATATATATATATATATATATATATATATATATATATATATATATATATATATATATATATATATATATATATACGCACATGAGCATAGAATGCACAAACATTGCTGTATGTCATAATGATTGTGAAAGAGTCCACAAACATGAAATATGCACAAGACACCCCTCTGCCATCTTCCAAATCTGAGTTTGGAGTATAGAAACACTATAATTTCTGATACAGAAAAGGACCAACTTCAGTTTGTTTTTTACATGTTGTTTAGAGATCATACAAAGTAAACCTGTGGAACTTGATGCCAAAATGCTGCATAACAGTCTGACTGGAGCTTGTGATGTTCATAAGTGCTTTCCAGTTTTATGATTAGCAAGCAGTCAGTGAACAGACTGTGGGTCAGTTGACTGAGACCGAGACCATCACCAGACCAGTTTTATGATAAAGGGACCATATGAACTATGAACCCTCCCCCACCTGAGCCCTGACCACTGCAGGTGTCAATTGGCCCTTTTAATAATAAACAAACAGTGTCATGTGACCAATGGTTGATTTTCATTTACTCTTTCAATTTAAGGGGCCGTTTACACAACATCATTTTTAGCCAAAAATGGGAAACTTTTTATTTGTTTTGCCTGTTCGTTTACACAACAACAGCGTTTTTGGGGAATGAAAACACATATTTTTGAAAATGGGACTCAAAGTGCCAGTTTTTGAAAATGACACTGTTCTCGTTTCTGTGTAAAAACCCAAAACGAGAATCTTTGAAAACGATGACGTCATGCACATGCATAGTATGTGTTAGGTATGTAGACATGCACAGTATGTGATGATTTTAAAGGCAAGCGCGAGCCATTCATAGCCATGGGGGAATACATGGTAATGTTGTTGCTGCTCAAGTGTTTGCTAAATCTTCTTCAGCAAAGTGTGGATTTACTTCACCAATATTACAACCAACAGCGGAGACTGTTACAGGTACTGTTTACTAACAAGGTGACAGCGCCATACCTAACATACCTATTGCAGTGTTTTTGGACGTTTTTGCAGATATGAGTAAAAGCCAGTCGTTTTGAAAATGTTGTCATGTGACAGGGCCATGCACAGGGGGGTGGCCCAGTGGCTAGAGCCACTCCCCCTTGGCCCACATCGGCAGAGGTGCGCCTCTCTCACCACCCCCCACCCACACCTGAGCTCAAAGCATTGTTACCGCTACACCAAAGAGTTCTCCCCAGTTCTCGAAGCTCTTTCCTTATCAGGTAGATGCATTATAATCCACATTACAGTTAGTGGAAAATTCGCTGAATTAGTTGTTTGGTAGTTTGTTTTTGTATTTCTTTCGGTAAAGTAATAAAAAAGTGATTACAACAGTCTAATCAGATTATTATACCCGATC